>NC_073252.2:45387678-45689285 GCF_029289425.2 Pan paniscus
CACTGCCCCCACCCCCTGACCCGCCACTGCATTCCTGGTCTTTTGCAAACTTTTGTCCTGCCTTCTTGCCTGCCTGCCTTTTGCATAGGTGTCATGCCATTGATTTTCTTCTTCCTCTTTTAAATGTGGACTCCTGTCCAGCCTTTATGTTTGCTGTGATATACTGTGAGTGAATTCTTTTAACATCGTTCCCCCCTTAGTTTGAGGACTGGGTGTTGTGATTGGGTTTTGTGACACAGCAGTCACTGTGCGTGTGCTGCAATTGCCCATTCTGTGTCAAGCCCTGCAGGGCTCCTCACCTTCTTACCCCTCACACCTTCTGCTCCATCCTGGGCTAGGGCCTCCTCTGCTGCAGGGCCATTCCCTGGCTCTGCCCTCTACCTGCAAGGATCCTACTCCAGGTGTGCTCCTCTTCCTCCCTCACCTTCTCCAAGTCTTTCCTCAAATGTCACCTTGTAAGTGAGGCCTCCCCTGACCAACCTACAGTATTTACAATTGCAATTTTCCTCCCTCTGACTTCCTCATAATCACCCTTCTCTGAAACCCTCCACAATGTGCTATGCTACTATTTATTTGTGTCTCCCTAGCAAAGTGTAAGCTACATGACCACGGATACTTTTGTCTGTTTCACTCACTGCTGCATGGGGTTCTAAAACTGTATCTGACAGAGTGGCTGCTCAATAAATGTGTTGAATGAATTAGAGGCAGCCCTTGGCTTGCCCTCAACTGTAATGCAATCTGTTTTTGTAAACATCTTACATCATCTTTCTTGTGTTGAATTTGAGCTTTCATATACCACATGCCTGAACACATGTGCTTGAAATGCTCACTGGGGTTTGGTTTTTATTATTCTTTATTTTTTGAGACAGGGTCTCTCTCACCCAGGCTGGAGTGCAGTGGCGCTATCCACAGCTCACTGCAGCCTTGACCTCTCAGGCTTAAGCCATCCTCCTGCCTCATCCTCCTGAGTCGCTGGAACCACATTCACCATGCCCAGTTAATTTTTTTTTTTTAAATAGATGAGGTCTCATTATATTGCCCAAGCTGGTCTCAAACTCCTGGACTCAAGCGATCCTCCCACCTTGGCCTCCCAAAGTGCTGGAATTACTGGTGTGAGCCACCACACCCAGCTAGGGTTTGGTCTTAAACATTGAAAGTTCCTCATTCCTTGAAGTTACCTTGAGCAAGGCACCCTCTGCCTATGGAATCACCCACCCAGCACCCCAGGATGGAAGCCACAGGGTCTTCGTAGCAATGCCAGAGAAGAAAGCCTCTTCCCCTCCTTTTCCTAGTCCAGCCTAACTGGGGAGGATGAAATATTCCAGGGCAGCCCCCACCCCTCAACCCTGCCTAGCAGACAGATCCAGGAGGGGCTACTGGACCTATTGTGGGGTTCCCATTTGGGGTCAGCTGGCAGCCCTTCCCTGTCCCATACCCAGTCCTAGAATACTCCCCCATCCCATCCCTGCCCCATCATTACAGATTCTCCAGATATTTTAACAACTTTGATACATAATTAACTTACTGTAAAAATCATCAAGTCTACAATTCAGTATGTTTTGGTATATTCAGAGTTTTGCCACCTGATATGGTTTGGCTGTGTTCCCACCCAAATCTCAACTTGAATTGTATCTCCCAAAATTCCCACATATTGTGGGAGGGACCCAGCGGGGAGTAATTGAATCATGGGGGCTGGTCTTTCCCATGCTCTTCTCATGAGTGATTAAGTCCCACAAGATCTGATGGGTTTATCAGGGGTTTCTGCTTTTGCTTCTCTCACATTTTCTCATGCAGCCACCATGTAAGAAGTGCCTTTCACCTCCTGCCATGATTCTGAGGCCTCCCCAGCCATGTGGAACTGTAGGTCCAATTAAACCTCTTTTTCTTTTCAGTCTCCAGTATGCCTTTATCAGCAGCAGAAAACAGACTAATACAGTAAATTGGTACCAGTAGAGTGGGGCGTTGCTGAAAAGATACCCAAAATGTGGAAACTATTTTGGAACTAGGTAAGAGACAGAGGTTGGAACAATTTGGAGGGCTCAGAAGAAGCAGGAGAATGTGGGAAAGTTTGGAACTTCCTGGAGACTTGTTCAGTGGCTTAGCCCAAAATGCTGACAGTGATATGGACAATAAAGTCCAGGCTGAGGTGTTCTCAGACAGAGATGAGGAACGTGTTGGGAAGTGGAGTAAAGGTGACTCTTGTTAAGTTTTAGCAAAGAGACTGGCAGCATTCTGCCCCTGCCCTAGAGATCTGTGAAACTTTGAACTTGAGAAAGATGATTTAGGGTATCTGGCAGAAATTTCTAGGCAGCAAAGCATTCAAAACATGACTTGGGTACTGTTAAAGGCATTCAGCTTTATAAGGGAAGCAGAGCATAAAAGTTTGGAAAAATTGCAGCCAGACTATGGAATAGAAAAGAAAAACCCATTTTCTGGGGAGAAATTCAAGCCGGCTACAGAAATTTGCATAAGTAGCAGGAGCCTAATGTTAATCCCCAAGACAATGGGGAAAATGGCCACAGGCCATGTCAGAGACCTTCACAGCAACCCCTCCCATCATAGGCCTGGAGGCCTAGGAGGAAAAAGTGGTTCCATGGGCCAGACCCAGGGTCCCCATGCTGTATGCAGCCCAGGGACTTGGTGCCCTCTGTCCAAGCTGCTCCAGCTGTGGCTGAAAGGGCCAACGTATACCTCGGGCTGTGGCTTCAGAGGGTGGAAGCTCCAAGCCTTGGCAGCTTCCATATGGTGTTGAGCCTGTGGGTGCGCAGAAGTCAAGAATTGAGTTTGGGAACCTCTGCCCAGATTTCAGAAGATGTATGGAAACACCTGGATGTGCCAGCAAAAGTTTGCTGCAGGGGCGGGGTCCTCATGGAGAACCTCTGCTAGGGCAGTGCAGAAGGAAAATGTGGGATCAGAGCCCCCACACAGAGTCCCTACTGGGGCACTGCCCAGTGGAGCTGTGAGAAGAGGGCCACTGTCCTCCAGACCCCAGAATGGTAGATCCACTAACCAACAGTTTGCACCATGCACCTGGAAAAGCCACAGACACTCAACACTAGCCTGTGAAAGCAGCCAGGTGGGAGGCTGTACCCTGCAAAGCCACAGGGGCAGGGCTGCCCAAGACCATGGGAACCCACCTCTTGAATCAGCATGACCTGGATGTGAGACATGGAGTCAAAGGAGATCATTTTGGAGCTTTAAAACTTGACTGCCAGCCAGGTGTGGTGGCTCATGCCTGCAATCCCAGCACTTTGGGAGGCTGAGGCAGATGGATCACCTGAGGTCAGGTGTTTGAGACCAGCCTGGTCAACATGGTGAAACCTCGTCTCTACTAAAAATACAAAAAATTAGCTGGATGTGGTGGCAGGCAGCTGTAATCCCAGCTACTTGGGAGGCTGAGGCAGGAGAACTGCTTGAGCCCGGGAGGCAGAGGTTGCAGTGAGCCAAGATTGCGCCATTGCATTCCAGCCTAGGCAACAAGAGCGAAACTCTGTCTCAAAAACAAAAACAAAAACAAAAACAAACTTGACTGCCCTGCTGGATTTCAGACTTGCATGGGCCCTGTAACCCCTTTGTTTTGGCCAATTTCTTCCATTTGGAATGGCTGTATTTACCCAATACCTGTACCCCCACTGTATCTAGGAAGTAACTAACTTGCTATTGATTTTACAAGCTCATAGGCAGAAGGAACTTGCCTTGTCTCAAATGAAACTTTGGACTGTTGACTTTTAGGTTAATGGTGAAATGAGTTAAGACTTTGGGGACTGTTGGGAAGGCATGATTGGTTTTGTAACATGAGGACATGAGATTTGGAGGGGCCAGTGGTGGAATGATATGGTTTGGCTATGCCCTCACCCAAATCTCAACTTGAATTGTATCTCCCAGAATTCCCGTGTGTTGTGGGAGGGACCCAGGGGAGGTAACTGAATCACGGGGGCTGCTCTTTCCCATGCTATTCTCGTGATTGATAGTAATTCTCACGAAATCTGATGGGTTTATCTGGGGTTTCCACTTTTGCTTCTCTCTCATTTTCTCTTGCCACCACCATGTAAGAAGTGCCTTTCACCTCCCGCCATGATTCTGAGGCCTCCCCAGCCAGGTGGAACTGTAAGTCCAATTAAACCTCTTTTTCTTCACAGTCTCGGGTATGTCTTTATCAGCAGCATGAAAACAGACTAATACATCACCATTGTCACAATCTAATTTCAGAACATTTTCATCACCCAAAAAGAAACCCCTTACCATTAGCAGTTACTCCCTAGTCTCCTCCTGCCCCCAGCCTCTACCAACAACTGACCCACTTTGTCTACAGAGTTGCCCAATCTGAACATTTTATCTAATGGAATCATGCAATATGTGGTCTTTTGTGAATGGTTTATTTCACTTAACCTTTTTGAGCTTCATCTGTATCACAACATTATCAGTGTTTCATGCCTCTTGATTTCCAAGTAGTAGCCCATTGCATGGATAGACTACATCTTATTCATCCATTCAGCACATGGTGTTTAGGTTGTTTCCACTTTTTTACTATTGTGAATCATGATGCTGTAAACATTCATGTACAGGTTTTCGTACGGATGAATGTTTACATTTCTCTTAGGTATATACCAAGAAATGGGCTTGCTGGATCATATGGTAACTCCGTTTTACATTTTGAGCAGCTCTCAGACTGTTTTCCAAAGCCATTGCATCATTTTACATTCAAACCAGCAATGTATCCAATCAGTTTTTATTCTCAGGGAACAGCACCAACCAAACTGTATGCCCTCTGTGCCCCCTTCAAGCGCTCATTAAAATGTAAGTCACTCTTATTTGGGGACAGGTCACTTTCCAATACTTTCAAGAAGGTATCTGGTGAGAAAGTAGTGACAGTGACAGCCTCTTCTAGCAGCCTCAGAATGCACCGGGGTCTCTGATCCCACCTGGACTTTTCCTACCACCTTGCCTCACTCCCTGCTAGCTCCAGCCCAGGTTAGAGCTCCAACCCTTCCTGAGGTGACCACAATCACAGCACCTTCTACAATCTCTCCAGCTAATCTGCACATTCTTTTGAGGGAACAGGATATATTTAGTTATTTCAAATACTAAAATGATGTCTCATTCAAATATGGTTCTATATCCATGTTTAGTGGGCATATGATATCCATTATTTAGTGAATGATTGAGGTTCTGGGGGTGGTGGTAATTAATACTTTTAGCAGTATATATTACATTCAAAGAAAACGTACCCTCTTGAAATTCCTGAAAGCTGGATCTTAGAACTGAGTCACCTTTTCAGGGTGCCGACAAGTGCTATGTATTGTGAAAAAGACGGAGGGGGCCACGATCAGTAGGAAGCCCTCTTCCTGCCTTTGCTTTCCTGGGGGCCAGAGCTCAATGGGGCAAGGGAGCAAGCTGCCCCTTCCTTCAGTGAGGGCTCTCACTTAGAACTTCCATAAGTTATTTTGGCCTCGCTTTTATGTTTTAATATTAGTGTATACACTTGGTCACTACTCCTCAGCTGAGGAGCAGTGATGTCATCATATTTGGATTTGGATTAAGATCTGTTCCTTCTCTTCCTGCTATCAAGAAGAATTGTCAAGGTGGGACTTCCAGCTATGTCTGAGTAGGGGGTGGCAAATCCTCTCCCCAAAAAGCATCTATTAAAACCTGGACAAAATGTATGTTTCTGCACTGTAGAAATTGAACAAAGGTATACACTATGAAAAAGGTTTATGCTTGAAAAACTGGAGCACAGTGGGTGTTTGTGGGATCCTTTCCTAGGGCTGCACATGTGCCCCCACCAGCTCAGCTGGGTTAGAGCTTTAGCCAGGGCAGGACAGACTCTGAGGACTCCGATGGTCCAATGGGACTTGCTCAATTTGCAACAGTGGACAATACCCATACCCAGAGAAGTCAGTGGAAGTGACAATCTCAGAGGATGAGAGGGGAGGGCTAATGGTACCACAAGCTGGGAACTGTGTGGTTGGGCCAGGCGCTTTCCTAGATGAGGCCACACGTGGGTGCAGAGGAGACCTGGGCAACACTTCCATTACTGGTTGCCTCTGAGGCTGGACATAGGAGCCTCAAGAGACAAAGTTGATTAATTGGACATCATCAAATTTAAAAGATGTTAAACTTCAAAAGACACCATTAAGAAAAGACAAGCCAAAGCCTGAGAGAAAATATTTGCAAGTTATATATCTGATAAGGTTTCTTACAACTCAATAAGAAGGAAAATAATGCCATTTAAAAATGGGCAAAAGAGGCTGAATGCAGTGGCTCATGCCTGTAATCCCAGCACTTTGGGAGGTCAAAGCAGGTGGATCACTTGAGCCCAGGAGTTTGAGACCACCCTGGCCAACATGGCAAAACCGCATCTCTACAAAAAAATACAAAAATTAGCTGGGCATGGTGGCGGGCACCTGTAATCCTAGCTACTCAGGAGGCTGAAGTAAGAGGATCTCTTGAGCCTGGGAGGCAGAAGTTGCAGTGAGCCCAGAACACGCCACTGCACTCCAGCTTTGGTGACAGAGCAAGACCCTGTCTCAAATTAATTAAAAATGGGCAAAAAGATATGAATATTTTTATCAAAGAAGATATACAGAAGAGAAATAAAGCACATGAAAAGACACACCACCACTAGCCATTAGAGAAATGCAAATGAAAATCACAATGAAATACCTCTATGCATCACCTAGAATGTCTATAATTTAAAAGACAGATGATGGCAGGTTTGGGTAAAGATGCAGATAAACTACAACCATTGCATATCACAAGCAAGAATGTAAGATTGTATAGCTACTTTAGAAAACAGTTTGTTTTTCTTTCTTTTTTTTGAGCCAGAGTCTTGCTCTGTCACCCAGGCTGGGGTGCAATGGCGCAATCTCGGCTCACTGCAACTTCTGTCTCCCAGGTTCTAGCGATTCTCCTGCCTCAGCCTCCCAAGTAGCTGGGATTACAGGAGTGTGCCACCATGCCCAGATAATTTTTGTATGTTTAGTAGAGACGGGGTCTCGCCATGTTTGCCAGGCTGGTCTTGAACTCCTGACCCCAGGTGATTCACCTGCCTCGGCCTCCCGAAGTGCTGGGATTACAGGCCTGAGCCACTGTGCCCAGCAAGTTATCTCTTTAAAAGAAACTTACCATACAATCTAGCAATTCCTCCCCTAGCCATCTACCTGAGAGAAATGAAGAAATTTCTGCACAAAGACATGTATGTCTACACACATTCATAGTAACATTCTTCATAAGGGCCTCAAACTGGAAATAACCCAAATGTTCATCAACTGATGAGTTAGCAAAATATATTAAACAGGAGAGAAGTGCTAATACATGCAAAAACATGCCAGGTGCAAACCATACTGTATAATTCAATTTATGTGAAATATCACACAGACAGGAAGCAGATCAGTGGTTGCCAAAGGCTGAGGCTTGGAGTGGGGATTAACTGCAAATGGGCACCAGGAAACTTTTTGGAAGATCATGGAAGTGCTCTCAAACTGGATTTGGTGGTGGTGGCACAATGTTATGGTATGTAAATTATATCTCAGTAAAGCTGTTGGGGGAAAAAACAAATGGAATTTCTGACAATTCATATGTATCTGTCTTACCTGGACTAGCTGAAGCCTCTGTTTCCTTTTCTTCACAACTTCTTGAGATTTACTAAAACCAATGAAAAATATATTTAATAGATTACTCAAGAATGTTCCCCAAACTCATCACTTGCCTAGGCCTCATCTGAAGCTTGAATTGTCGAACAGAAAATCATCCAGGCCAGGTCATGCTTGTAATCTCAGCACTTTGGGAGGCAGAGGCAGGCAGCTCATTTGCGGTCAAAAATTGGAGACCAGCCTGGGCAATGTGGTGAAACCCCATCTCTACCAAAAAAAAAAAAAAAAAGAAAACAAAATTAGCCAAGCATGGTGGCATGTGCCTGTAATCCCAGCTACTCAGGAGGCTAAAAGGTGGGATGATCGCTTGAGCCTGGGAGGTTGAGACTGCAATGAGCCGTGATCATGCCACTGCACGCCAGCCTGGGGCAACAGAGCGAGACCCTGTCTCAAGAAAGAAAAAGAAAAGAAAAAAGAAAATTATCTGGACACATTAAACTCAAGTCAGATGCATAGCAGAAAGTCTGAGAGTTAAACTCCAAGTCCTATACCCTGTTCATGTTACAAGTTGAGAGACAGCAGTTTGAAATTTCACTTCCACTAGAGGACAATGCGATCCTTAGGGTGCACTCTCCCTCAATAATTCTTTCGCTCTCGTGAGTGACAAGGCTCTTGCTTCACCAGCCCTATCTTTTGTACACAGTAGAGAACAGGCTGGATTCTCTCCATTCCTTCTGGAAACTCACTTTGCCCATCATCAGGAAATGTTCCATTCATCAACTTTTACTAAATCATTATTGATGCCTATCTCATGATTTAAGAAGGTTCTCCGTTTCTGTACAGGAAAACGATGAGATTAAGGTAGGAATGGCTTCTGATTTTGGTTAAATTATCTAGACCTGATTTTTCTTTGCAGCTACTAAAGATTCCCAGATCTTTACAGCCCCTCTTGAAGGAATGAATTTTAAACTTTGTAAGTTTCAAGAGGGGGGCAGAAAGATCTGGCTATGGACTATGGTCAGGAAAGACAGGTCTTATGGAGGTCAGACGGTGGTCACCTGTGTTCCCACACACCTGGTTTATGTATCTGTCATCACTCTGATCAATATCCACTTCAAATGACATTACTTCTGTACCTGTCTGACCTGAAGACTAGGCAGAAAACTACTAGTTCTAAGGTTTTTCTTCATGCGAGAACAAAGCACAGTGCTGGGTCAGGTAGACATTTCGGGTTTGCTGAAGCGGATCAACGGTTTGTCTATCATTCATGGAACACTTCCGTTACCCACCACCTAAAGCAGACATGGCCAAAGCGGTGGTTAGTTTTCTGCTCAGTCCTATAACCTGTTGTTTCCCACTGCAGACAGGCAATGGAAGAGGAGCAGACAGGAAGGAGGGAAGGAAACTTAAGAATTACTAATCAGCTACTCAATGCTGGACAATATGAGTTTTCACTGAATCCTTAAAACAACCCTATTGGCTAGGAATAATGAGGCCCACCTTAGAACTCTGCAAAATAAAAGGTCTGGGGAAGGGGATAGGAGATGCCCTAGAGACAAGAGGCAATGTGTACAGCTGGGTCTTTAGACCAAGCTCCAAGCTTGTGCATTTCAGAAGCTGGAGGGCCTACAGAGAGCAGGCATCATGCCAGACACTGGGTATGCAGCGGCCAACCCAAACAGACTTCATCTGGCCTCTGCATAGCTTAAAGCTCTAGTAAGGGGCACACATCATTCGGAGATTCACAAAAATACACAGGTAATTACAAACTGTGCTAATACCATAAAAGTTCAGTACTCTTTGTATTAAGAGGACATTGCCTCTCAACAAATACAGATGTTTGGTAATCACCAGAACTTATTTTATCCCCAGCCCTGAAGATTTCACTGTAGGTGCTGGTGATGGAATAGACACGATATAATACTTACATATACCCATCATTATTTTGTAAACACTGGTTGAATATTTCTTCTCCAATGAGAAAATGGCACAACAAAGTCAAAATATGATTTGTTTCAGTTTTATTTTCCTGTCTCAGTTTCAGTAAAAGATTCAGAGAACTGATTGACACACATCATAAGCTATCACCCATATACCCTAAATATACACTGTTTATGCTTTTTCTTTTTCACGGAACAAGGTGACACTATCTTTGTTCAAACCAAAGTGAAAAGGAAGAGATACAATAATTTTAAAAAGAGGGGTGTGTGTGGTCTTTCACTCTCAGATAGTGAATGTACGTCACCACAACAAGGAAAAAGCGCTGAGGAAGAATGTGCATCCCACAGGTCAGAGAGTCAAGCAGGAAGTACCAGTAGAGCACCTCCAAATATAGCAAATTTGGAACAATTAGGCATTACTGTGAAAGAACTCCCTAGTTTTTCATTTGTCTGCCACCACATTGCTACATTGGAATTTAAGCCCTCTTCACAGTGCAAATATCAAAATGAGCCAAGTCAGGGTTTTATGGCAATCTTTTGCTAAAATATATTCTATTTTAATATACATGCTATAAAAGTATGCTAAAAAGGTCAATCGAGAGCTCCATTAAAATTAATAATTTGCTTTTTTACATATAGGATAATGTACATTCAATTCTAAAAGTATATTTGAGAAAAGCTATTACTGTGATCCCAAATATTTCTAGCTTCCTATTTTGTTTATAATAATATTGATTTTATAACACACATATTCAGTAATGCTTTCTTATAATTCTGGATTTCAATGCCTCACCAATTATTTTAAATACAAATGTGGGGGGATCTGTGTATCTCAAGGAGTTCTTACTCATGCAAACTACTGAGTTTTTAATGTAAGTTCTTATAAAATTTTCATTTTATTCTTTAAACTTTGGTAGCCTAAATTTTTTTTATGACCAACATTTGAAGCTGTAATGGGACAAATAAAAACATGAGATGTTGAAAATTAAACTTGTAGGTGGCCTGATTTTAAATGCGATCACTGCCTCCTATAATAACATTTCCAGTATCAATTTTAGATTTGTATGGATAGTGTGAGATACACTGGCTGAACACATGCAGTGATGATGAATCAATGGAGTATATGCTGGACCATAAAATGGACTCTTGGTACCGAGTGCACCTATGTCTAATCATGTGTGCATGTGAGGAGGTGCTGGCTGACTGCATCAGCGGAACCCAGGTATAACGGCAATCTTTTGTTTTAGGTATAGTAGACGGAAATATAAAATAATGGAAAGTTTTTGCTGATTTAAACAAAAATATTTACTCTTTTCATTAGCAAAACATTATTTAAAATATATCTATTTCTCCCCTCTGAACATTTAACTAGGAGCACTGGGCAATTTTTGAAGGTTTAGTGCTGATTGTTTAATACAATAAATATGGCTGTGGAGAGCACACAGCAGCAGTAGCTTACATACGTCCACGGATAAGAAATTTACTCTCATCTGGTTAGTGTCCAGTCCACCAAAGGAAAGGTTTGGCATTCGTGTGCTTTTTGTTCGTGTAGGAATCAATTCTGCTTGATTTTCATTCTTGGAAGAAAAAATAATCGGCTGATATCCTCAAATTTTATGACATGATGCAAAAGAGCAAGGGGACAAAGATGACCTATGGTCAAAAAGCTGGACTGGGATCAGGTCTCCAGGCAGATCTTCCTTCTTGCGAGATGAGTCTACAAAGGGCTGCACTAGAAGCCAGGAGTGAGGCATCAGGGACACGGGGGTGGGTTGCTCCCACTCGGGCAAGCATCTCCTGCTCTGCTGCAGCCACAACCCCGACTCACTACCCTACAGAACCATGGAAGCCAGTTCACAGGGAAACAGGTAAAAGTGAAGCACATGACGAAGAGATGGCCCAGGCCACAGGTCACCGTTTGAAGCTGCCTCCTGAGCTACTGTCCTCTGTTGAGATAATATGCGGAGGATCCGTACACTGTGTTCTTCACAGCAGAATTCTTCCTTGTTGCTCTTGAAAAGTTTTTGTGAGGTCGTGACCTTCCAAACAATTTTATCAGAAGTAGTCTGATGCCTGCTCTTCCTAACAAACCAATCATGGCAAAAATTTCAGGCTCCCTCCCCTGAATTTTGAAACTACCTAAAAGCAGAATGTTTTCCCCTGGCAAATGGTTACTTCTTTGAAAAGTAGACAATCTTTTTTTTTTTTTTTTTTAAATCCAACTAAGCCCTTTAGAAAGTACTCCAGACTACATGAGGAGGAAGTGCAGGAGAACTGACTTCCTATTGTGCCTTGCATAAAACATTTTGCTAAAATTAAAAGCAGCTCCAAGTGCAAAAGTAAATATTTGTGCAAAAAGGCACACTGCCAGGTGCAATCTTAAAACATCCTCAACTTACTCATTTTATAGTGTTTGACTCTTTTAAATACCAGTCTTTTAAATTATGAAACCTAGCAAGTAAGGGGAAGGAAGTTCACATCAGAAAATACACTTTAGAAAAGGTACAAGACATTTTGCTGGCAATTTGCTACTTATTTCATAACATAGATCAAGTAAGTGTTTGTTAAATATTCACAGTAATTTCAGAGAGAAACATATCTCCAAAACTTCAACCTATTGCATTTTTAACTATTTTTCTGTACAATTTATAAAACATCTGTCAGTGTTTTTCTGAATAATTCCTTCTTGTCAGTCCTTCCCTCTCTGGATCCAGTTATACCTTCAAGGCGGGTTGTAGGATTCCTTTCTCAATGAGATGAGTCTTCAGGGTTTTATATATATTTAACTGCTGTTCAGGTTGAAGCACCAACAACTGCTGTAGCACTTTGCTGGGATTTGGGCCCCTAATGATAAAAGGCAAAGAAGACAAGTTCGTGTTATTTTAATAGGGATAAGTGAAGCACATACCTCCAATTTAAAACAAACCATTCCTTTAAGTGTAGAGTAGGAATCTTTACAGAATTAAAATAGCTCTTGATAATAGCTCACTTTAATGTGCAATGTTAGTGTCAAGGGTTACAGCAGAGAGGGAGAAAGAATGCACAAACACAAAACACAAGAGCAATATAAGTCAATTGAAGGGGTGCAGATCTAAGTTCTACAAAAGTTCTTGAAAGGGCAACCAAAGTTAAAGGTGGGGATAAATGGCAAATCTTGAGATTGAATGAGACACAAAAACTATTCTGTAAGGAAAGGAGCCTGGTGAACATAGGACAAACCAAAAAGAGGGCATGAAAGTATAATTGAAATTTTTAACTTCCAAGAAACTTGAGATGATGAAAGGTATTTTGTTGAAAAATATCTCCAGGGAGTTATGAATATTCAGAGTCAGAACACAAAAGTCCTGAGCCTAGCACTGAAGCCCCTTACCAGTGATACAGGTGCCGTGGACTTTGTTCAAAGACAGTCCTAGGTAAACTCCAATATAAAAAACAAAACAAAAGCAGATCTGCTTTAAAATCCAATGGGAAAAAGCAACATACAAGTCATGTATAGGGATGGCATAGAATTCTAAGAAAGACATTTATGTGGGTAAATAATGTATGACTTACAATAAAGATTGTTCACATTGAATTATAGGAAGTAGAAATCCCAGCAACAAAGAAATGTTTGCTATTTAGTGTTACCACAATGAGGATGAGCAGAGGAACTATTTACTCTGAAAATCTTTGACTTAACAAATTGCACAAGGGCCCAGATGAGCCATCCCACCAAGGGTCATCTTCATGCACGTGGCTCAACTCATCTGCCAAAAAACTTTCACACTCAGGTCAGGACACTGTTCGTCTTATTTCATTTCTTTAAAAGAGTCAGCAACTTCACAGCATAAACCCCAAGTAGAGACCAACAGAGAAAAGGAAGGCTGCTTTAGCAAGTTCAGCTAAATGCAAAATTGTGTCAGCAGGTGCTCCCAGCTAGTTGCATCCTGGCACTCTCAGTGTCTTCTAACAGTCTAAATAGCTGCTTTCAAACGGTGGACAACATGGCTCAGCATGACATCTCCCTACTGAGAGGACAGCATTTTTTTTTTTTAAAGAAAGCATATGAGTTAATGCCCTAAAAAGCTGCCATATTCTGAAAACAAAGTTCTAAGGATTTAACCACTAATTACTAATACCCAAATAGATCAATAAATAATATGCAAATAAGTTAAATAGTCCCATTAAAAGGATAAAGATTATCAACTGTCTTATAAATAAAACAGGGAAAAAAATCAGCTATATGCTTACTAGAAAAAAGAAACACATTAAATATAAGGAAAAGGGAATGTTAAAAATAAAAGGAGAGACAAAGAAATAACATGCAAACACTGACCAAAAGAAAGCTGATATTGCTATTCTAATATTCAACACAGTAAGCTTTAAGGCAAGCAGTAAAGACAGACATTATATAATGACAAAAGGATCAATTCAATGGAGAGATATGACAATCCTAAATTTGTATATACCTAATACAACCTCAAAATATATAAACCAAAAATTGGTAGAACTACAAATAAAAAAATACATTTACAATCACAATGAGAGACTTTAACAAAGCTCTCTTAGTAACTGATAGAACAAGCGGACCAAACAAACACAAAAACAAATAAACAAAAATCAGTACAGAAGATTTAATTAAACCTCACCTAACTGACACAGACAAAACTACAACCCAAAACTACAGAATACACCTTTGCCCATGGAGCATGTACTAGAATAGATAACATGCTGCACCACAGAATAGATCTCAAAAATTATAAAATACTCAAATCATAGAGTATGTTTTCCGACCACAGTGGAATTAAGGGAGGAAAGTGAAAAAAATCTCCATTTGTTTGAAAACTAATGAATATGCTTCTAAATAACCCATGTGTTAAAGAAGATATAATACTGGAAATCAGAAAACATGTAAATAATGAAAATACAAATATCACAACTTGCAGGAAGAGGATAAAGTGATACTTAATAGTCTTCAATGGATAAATTAGATAAGAAGGCTAAAAATCAATAATCTAAGCTTATCTCCAGAATTAAAAAAAGAACAGCATATTGAACATTTAAAAAAGGCAGAGAAATGAAAGATGAGAGGAGAAATCAATGAGGTAAAAAATTTACAGTAGAGAAAATTAACAAAGCCTGGAGTTGATATTTTTGAAAAGATTAATGAAATTGATAAACTCGCTATCAAGACTGTCTCTCAAAAATAGTTAATATAAAAATTCTCACACTACTGTGGTACATATTTAAAATGTGTATTTAGGGATTGCTAAATATGAATTTCCTTCCAAGTACTATGAAGGAAATCCATGTTTTCTACAGCTCAGGCACTATTAATAATTATGCATTCTGCCTTCTGGGCCCCCAGTAGAGACCACAGAAAATAAAGTTAACATGCAGTTGATGTTAAGCCTTCACACTCACACTGGTATTTCAAGGCAGATCCAAAACATTAAGGTTTAATAACAAGAATAAACCACCCTTTATAAAATGGCAATATTCATCCACCCATCCACCAGCCAGCCCCTACACACACAGGCATGATCCCCTCGGCCTGCTTTATTTTTCTGTGTGACACTTACAACCATCTAACAAACTATATTTATTTGTTTATTGTCTCTTTCTCATCATTCTTTCTTCAACTTCCAAACAAGTAGCTATGGGGGCAGAGATTTGGTTTGTTTTGTTCTCTGCCATATTTGTCCCTAGAACATTCTACAATATGGCAGGCACTCAAGTAATAATTGGTAGACTGGATGCATTTCGTTATCTTCCTTTTTAACTCTTAGTATTCATGATCATTGCAATGCCCACAGTTGAGAAATCAAATCTCCTCAAGTTTCAAATCCTGTACCATCCACATTAATTGGGTCTTTAATGTGGTCCAGGACCATGACAAATACTATCTTTTTTTAAGTTGTTCAAATGTAGGTAAAACAATTACAAGTTAACCATCTTGCTCAAGACTCTAATTCCAGGGGCCACCATTCACTTTAATATTGTAGATTACCATTGACGGAAAAAGTTAACTTACTCAAACTAATGTTGATAGAAATGAGAACTCAAAGAAATCATCTAAAAAATGTCTCAAATGTAAAAGTACCTTATAAAACTTGTGATGTACACATGTACAAAAGTTGCCATCAAATACTGACAATCAAATCTGTCCATTATCCCACCATGTCCAGGAATGGTATTTGCAAAATCCTTTAGAAACAAACAAATATATTAGCAAATTTTCAAAAAATCACCTGCTATAAAATTCCTATCTGTGTCTCTTTGGCATCATGGACTCACTCTAACGAAAATACATTACTATTGGATTTTTTTCACTAAATAAAAACTTATTAGAACACATCCAGCAGATTAAAACCACATCTTCCAAATACATGCTTCTTTTAGAATGATTTCTGAATTGACCCACAGCATTCATTCATCAAACGTTAATTAAATCTAGCACTTACTTTTTTTCGTTAATAAAACTTTTTCTAAATAAAAATTATCTTAGCTATTACTAATCTAATTTTGTTACAGCCTAGCTTTCTTTTTAACCACAAGCTGTTTGGGGAGCTATTTTAGTGCTGCTAAAAGATGTACAACTGGTTCTAACTTGTTTATCCTAATAGTTCTTACTCTGAAATAAACATTTTACTACTATGATAAACATTTCTTCTTCTTTTTTTAAGTGTTAGAGTAAAAAATAAAATTACAGTGAGCCCATCTGGGACACATTAGTCCATTAAATGGCCACACTGAGGGAATGGTAGTAAGCCTCTGCAAACTGACCCTTTACAGGTAGATTCACATGTCTGGGTGCCCAGGAAATGGACATGACTAACTGCTCTTCTAGTTCACTCAGGCACCCTAAAAATATCTAAACTACAACAGCAGTAGCTGTTTGGTTTCCAACATGCAAAAAAAACTCACCATTTAACAAAAAATCTTGGATTGGAGACCATTAAAGAAAATACCATTCTAAATATAACATTTTTCTTTTTAAAATAATTACTGAAAAAGTCTTTGGTTAATTTTTGCCAACCCATTTCTCTCCTTCTCTTCCTTACTAGTCAAAGCATAAAAGAGCCACAGTAACTCAATGCCACTCTGCTATTACAGCCTTCGCAAGATACTCATCCTGCACAGCTGTTGCTGTAGTTCTCTGGGGAAGTGTATTGTCTGCCCTAGTAGGTGGTGAGCATCTTTAGAACAGGAACAACATCTTGTATATTTTTGTATACTGCATTGCACCTTACATAGTAGCTTCCCACTGGCAAATGCTCGCTGAGTTCACTTATTCCCTGACCCCGTAGGCCGCGTGTGATCTGGTCCCACCAAACTCTGCGGTCTCATCTCCTACTCTCAACCACAGCCACACTGTTCTTGCTCACCTTCTAACAGGCTAACCTCTTCCACTCCTCTGTACACTCTGGAACTCTCTTCTTAGTTTTCTCTGGAGGAGTTCTTTTCTCAAATCTCTACTTAAGTGCCACCTCCTCAGAAAGGCTTTCCCTGACCACCCCAACTTCCATAGCCACTTTCTAACCCCAGATGGTGCCTCAGCCATGTGAGGGAAGCTGAGATGAAATTGCTGAGATAACATGTCACTTTATGATGATCTAACCTAATACACAGGGATAATTTTAGGTCTCTGGAACAGGGGTCAGAAAAGTATGTCCCACAGATCAGATCCAGGCCACAACCTATTTTTATAAATAAAGTTTTATTAAATCCAGCCATGCCCATTCATTGACATATTGTCCACGGGGGGCTTTCTCACTGCAACAGCAGGGTTCAGGGTTGAGAAGCTTTGATAGAATATATGGTCTGCACATCCTAATAAATGTATTGTTTGCCCTTTACAGAAAGAGTGTGATGACACCTGACTTAGCAGAATGGACAGTTACATAGCCAAAGGTTCTTCTGCATGTCCCTTCAAGTGAGACTGTAGTAAAACACTAAACTTTAGATGATTCATGGCTGGATTCTTGGGTGAGCACTTGAAAGACCAAGATTCTGGGTCTATTCCAACACTAAAGGACACATGCCATGTCTATAAAGGAAGCTGACATGACACTTAAAATGTATTAACATGGTATGACAAACCTAAAAAGAAAGAATACATTCAGATCAACGTGGCAGCATTTCTGTGGGGTCGAAACAAATAGGATATAAAAGTTGTGGCCTAGGGGCTTAATGTAGATCATGAGCGGACCAAATTCCAACTAGGTTACATTCTCTAATTATATTCTCTAATAATATAACAAAGAATCTAAACACACACCTTGATTTTGAAGGCTCTTTTGAATCCACTGGCAAAGAAGCCTCCAAATGGGCCAATTAAAGATGCAAAGGTTGACAGTGCAATGCTGTGGATCTGGAAAGGGTACAAGCTCACTCTTTCCTAAAGAGGAAAAAGAAGGGGAGGAGAGGGGCTAATTTCACTGAAATTGTATTTGAGCATACCACCTGATCTAAGAACCATTGTGTAAATAGTAAGTCAAAGCACGCACCACATTTTTGTTAATTTTTCAAACTTTAAGGATCAAGGAAGAAAAGTCTATTTAAGCCTTCTGTACCATCCTCTACTTAGCCAGCACTTTCCCTTTTCTCTGTAAGAATAATGACAGGCAACTGGCACACTGAAATCTTGCAGCGTGGTAGTCTACCTTCCAGGTTGTCTAGGAACTTTACTTCTTACAAAGAATCAGCTGTGTTATTTTCCAAATTTTTTTAAACTAGTAATGCTTTGTTGCTGTAATTATATAATTTAATATTGTATTTTATTTCACCTTAATTTTATATGATAAAATAAGGGAAAAGTTGGACTTTTCTCTAAAATTAAGATGAATGCTGTGGAAAAACACAAAAATAAGTTGCTTAAAGATTATTATCAAAATGAGCATCAGTGAGACAATCACTAAAGATTTGGGGAGACAATCATAAAAGCTGAGAAGAATTTTGTAGTCAAATTATTTTGCAAATTTGTAGTTCTTGCTCCTTTTAAAATAATCTGAAACTACAATTTATAGACAGTGCAAAATGCACCCATTTTGGTTGAAGAAAGATGTCTGAGGCACCAATTTTTTTTTTTTTTTTTTTTTTTTTGAGGCAGAGTTTCACTCTTGTTGCCCAGGCTAGAGTGCAATGGTGCAATCTCGGCTCACCGCAACCTCCGCCTCCCAGGTTCAAGTGATTCTCCTGCCTCAGCTTCCCAAAGTAGCTGGAATTACAGGTGTATGCCACCACGACTGGCTAATTTTTTATGTTTAGTAGACATGGGTTTCACCTTTTGGTCAGACTGGTCTGGAACTCCTGACATCAGGTGATCCACCTGCCTTGGCCTCCCAAAGTGTTGGGATTACAGGCATAAGCCAATGTGCCCGGCTGAGACATCCATTTTTTGACCTGTTCTCAAAGCAATAAATAGCCTTGCTCCTAATCAAACACTAGCAGTATAAAAAGTTTTATAGCAGGTAACAGATGGCTTGGACATTGAAAAAGTTCTTGGAAACCATGTACTGAGCACTCAGAGAGAAATAATTTGTTAAGCTACTCCTCAAAAATTATGGATTTTATGTAAAATGATTCAGATACAAAGCTGTACATGTGTGCACACAAAGATACAGACATACATGCTATTATTTGATTCCTCACTTTAACCAGCCACTCACCAGACCTGATGACACAGATCAGGAGGGTTCCACTGGAGGGCATGTCAACATCCTCTAGTGTAAGGCCTCCAAGATACCTTTCAAGGAAGGCACTGTATTTGGAAGGAAAACTGATTTGTAGAAGCAGCAACTTTCTGTCCATAATAAATGTCCTCTAAAAATCAAGGACTCGGTAAACTGGTGAATTTTAAGTTTTAAATTGTGTCAACTGATGTCAGTGATATGAGAAACACATTCTAAACCATCTGATCCATTTGATTTGTAACCCGTTCTCATCCATTTGATTTAAGCTAACACTAAAACCACTGGTATATCAAATAATTAAAAATTCTACAGAAATCAGTTTCTTGTACAAATCTGAATCCCACTTTTAAAGAAAGCTTAATTAATCTTCAGGCCGGGCACAATGGCTCATGCTTGTAATCCCAGCACCTTGGGAAGCCGAAGCAGGCGGATCACTTGAGACCAGGAGTTTGAGACCAGATCGGCCAACATAGCAACACCCGTCTCTACTTAAAATACAAAATTTAGCGAGATGTGGTGGCGAGCGCCTGTAATCCCAGCTACTCAGGAGGCTGAGGCCTAAGAATCACTTGAGCAAAGGTTGCAGTAAGTTGAGATTACGCCACTACACTCCAGCCTGGGCAACAGAGGGAAACTCTGTCTCAAAACAATAAATTACTTAAATAAATAAATAAATAATAAAGGAAGCTTAATCTTCAGAGTGGAAGATCTCTAACCATGTTTATCTTGAACTTTTACTGTACCTGTCTCAACACTGCCTTTAGAAAGGGTGGAAGTGAGTAAGTCTGAAGCTGGAAAAGTTCTGAGGGCTCACATTCCGTCACGAAGGAGTTTACATCACTTCGGTATTCCACTGGGCAGACAAAGTACTGGTATTTGGATAACACATAGGCAGCCTGGTATTAAAAACAAAACAAAACAAAACAAAACAAAAAACAAAGCAAAAGTTTATAACACATTGACTAAACATATATCTTTTAAGTTATACATCAGAAAGGCCAGAGATAGAATGCCAGAATTTCTTTGTCTTAATATTTTGCTATGTATTTTCAAAGTTAAATGGTCATAATTATCCTAGTAAAAGACTTAAAAGACCTTTAGGAAAAAAAAGTTTTTTTGAAATCAATAAGATTGTAATCTCTGCATAATCACAATTATACGGTACAGGAGAATAAAGAACTGAAGTATACTGCACATAAGCTTCTATTAATTTCATCAGTTAATAATTAACCAGTAATTCAAAATTACAATGAAAATAGTACAAAATAGTACAGGTTAAAAACACCATTGTTCTTAGCCAACCCAGAAAACTTTGACTAAATTATTCTTTCCCTGGCCACACCATTGCAATTTTTAAAACTAGCTGTCCACAGCCTTGGAAGTAAGATACATAAAATAAGATATCCTGTTATAAATTTAAATTGCTAGACAACAGCTTATTCTCCTTTTCTTGCAGCCATTCACCCTATTATTCTGCTCGAGAATGATTAATAGAAATTCAAGACACTAGGAATGAATATAAACTGATTTTGCTTCCAAACAACCAGTTTATTTTATATATATAAAATATATATTACATATTATTATATATATTATATATAAAATATATATTACATATTATTATATATATTATATATATATAATTTCATATAGATGTGAAATTTCCTTCCTCATTATTTTATCATGCATTACATGCTTATGGGGTAGCTCCTACTTTTCTTCCAATGATATGGCTATTCCTGTGGTATTTTCAAGTTAGTCTTTGATAATAACAAATTCTTACACTGTTTAGCTTCATAATGTTTAATTATTCTCGCTTTGTAATGTAAAAACATTGGATGAGATTGGATCCTTTTGCATTCTTCTATCTGTCCATTATTATCTCATCAATATTCTACCACAAAAACACTGGAATAATTTTATCACATTTTATTAAAATTTTCATTGCAAATGAACTAAATTTATAAATTAAATAGAGGAATTCTGGTGGTTTCCCCCATCCAGGATCATGGCATATTTCCATTTATTTGTATATTCACTCTCTCCAGGCTTCATGTTGTTACTAGGTACTCTAGATTTGGATACAGAATGTAACCACAACTGTCAGAAACTAGGAAAAGTAAAGCTTCCTGACAGTACTTTTTTGTACATTTATCTTATATCCAGCTATGGTACTATACTCTCATTCTCACTAGACACCTTTTAATAAAAATCTAAATCCTAAAACTGTAAACTAATTTGTAAAACATGAAAAATAGCTATTTAACATGCTAAAAGCAAACATTAATAATTTATAGTTAGACTGTTTCTGCAAGTTGGGCCCACAACAGTAACCACCCACTGAGCCAAGTGGCCACCATGTGTTTAAGAAGGCAGAGCTTTTCAATAGTATTTGCATCCTCTGCTATTACACAAGGCCACCACCTGTCCCAGTACTTGTGCCCCGCCTAAGGCAGAATAGCTGTTAGAAACTACCAAACACAACAGCACAACAGTAAGTCAGCAAGTCAGCAAGACAGCATGAATGGCCATTAGAATTACCTGGGGGTGTTAATTGGCCTGGGATAAGGCTGAGACATAGATTTTGTTTAAGCTTCTCAGGTGATTCTATATGTAGCCAGGATAAGGGCTGCTGAGGTACAGAACTGGTTCTTTTTAGTAGGTTTCAATAAATATATTATTAGCATTTTGTGGTTTAATTTTTCTAGGTTTAAAATTAGACCAGTAAGCTTGGTATCATATTTCGAAATGTATACAAAATAAAAATCTTAGTAATACTCACAATGAATCCAAACACAACTGTGGAAAAGAAACCACCAATGAATCCTTCCCAAGTCTTTTTAGGAGACAACTAAAAAAGGGCAAATAAAATTAAAAAGCTTTACTGCACTCACAAAACTCACAATATATATATATATATATAAACTATTTCCTCAATAACTTGTACATCTCTCCTTACTTTTTCTCTTATTGGAATAGTTCAAAACCCTTTTTCCTTTTCTCTGATCTTGATTTACTAGTGAAAATCTCTCTAATAATATTTAAACACATAGTAGGCCCTCAAATATTTGACATGCTGTGAATATGTGTTTGTTCATGTTAAATGGTCTAAATTGGTTCTGTCTCTCAAAAGAGTATAAACTCTATACTAAAATAACTGTCCCATGACTCTTATGCTAATATAAAACCCGGTAATAGTTGGTGTAAGTTCTTGGAATAAGAATGAGACATATTCATTCCAAGTACACACAGTCAGTATTGACCTGCTATTGGCCAAAAACAGAATCAGTACAACAAAACATGGACATTTTAGCACATATAATTTTCACATATTCCTAATATGCTATATACACACAGACTTCCTTCTGATATGGCAAAATACTCCAGAGCCCCAGATACTGTATTTGCTCAAGTATTGACATATCCTCTCTTTTTTCACAATCTATGTCCATTTCCAAGAAGAAAGGAACATGCTGCACTTCAAAGAAGAGATATTGTTTGTGTTGGATTCAGGCTATTGCTGCCCAGTCAATGGACCATTCATGGAAAGAAATCTGGAAAAAAATCTAGAAGTTAGTGGTGTCGGGGCAGGAGGAAAAGATTCAGGTGCAAAAAGTGAAAGTTGTTGCTCAGGGGAGATAAAGACTGTGATGTGTGGGAGGATTTGGTCATCGGGTCATTAATGAGGGACAGAAACCAAATATCAGAATAAAGTCTCTGAAGTATTAAAATGGGTTATGGGTTAACCTATAGGAGCTCTTCATAGACTTCTTGTCCTGATATTCATAAAGCCCCAAACCAAAACAGTTGGCAGAAATGGTTTCTTGACAAATCTGATAACAATTCTGCCACAGAGAAGGGACAGACACACCTTCTCCTAGGGTAATTCACTATCACTGCCATGAAGTAGGAGCAGACTCAAATTCAAAAGTGCCTGCTGATTATTGTAAAGATAGCTTATCAAATTAAATTGATGCATATCATATCGATTTAGGGGTTAACTGTTCAATTATCTAAGTATATTATACAATTAATCCAGCCTGATAAATTCACTAGAAGGCTGTGTTCAAAATCAGTTGCTAAGATTCTTCCACAGCTATAACAGCCTTTTTGAAGGCTTCTGATATGGTTTGGATCTGTGTCTCCACCCAAATGTCACGTCCACTTATAATCCTCAGTGTCGGAGGTGGGGCCTGGTGGGAAGTGACTGGGTCAGGGGGGTGGTTTCTAATGGTTAAGCACCATCCCCCTATTGCTGTCCCATGAGTTCTCATGATATCTGGTTGTTGAAAAGTCTGTGGCACCTCCTCACTCTCCCTCTTCCTCCTGCTCTGACCATGTAAGATGTGCCTGCTTCCCCTTCCGCCAAGATCAAAGTTTCCTGAGGCCTCCCCAGCCATGCTTCCTGTACAGCTTGCAGAACCATGAGCCAATTAAAGCTCTGGCATTTCTTTATAGCAGTGTGAGAATGAACTAATACAGCTTCCCAAGCCGAAAACTTCTCAGTCTGGGTAGAACTCTTGAATACGTAAATCATGTATTCAAGCTTTAGAAACTCTGGAGCAGCTTTAGAAACATTTTTAAAATATACAGCTTGCTTACCAGTATCCTTATACAGCTCAGCCCAACGCTCTCTGTGTGCTGATGCTTTCAGCAGGTGCTCTCTGTGAACTCCTCCCCAAGAGGGGAAGAGTTTACAGAGGTTTTTGGAAGAACAGGCAGTCCACAAATTCCTCTGGTAATACTAAACTACCCTCATACCACTCTGAACAAACAGAAGGCTTTATATCTGAACAATTGTCTCAGTCCTTCCAAAACTGCGTTCATATAACAATATCAAAACAGCCAGGTAATAATATGTCTGTGAGAACATTATTAAAAACTTTGCCCAATAATGTGAAATGTGTGAATCTTATCTGAAACTCCAACATGAAAAGCTTTTTTAGGCCAGGTGTGGTGGCTCACGCCTGTAATCCCAGCACTTTCAGAGGCCGAGGTAGGTAGATCACTCGAGGTCAGGAGTTCTAGACCAGCCTGGCCAACATGGTGAAACCCTGTCTCTACTAAAAATACTAAAATTAGCCAGGCATGGTGGCAGCTGCCTGTAACCCCAGATACTTGGGAGGCTGAGGCAGGAGAATCACTTGAACCCAGGAGGCGGAGGTTGCAGTGAACCCAGATTGCGCCACTGCACTACAGACTGGGTGACAGGGCGAGACTTTGTCTCCAAAAACAAATAAAAACTAAACAAAAATAAAGAAGAGCTCTTTTAGAAGAAATCAGTTCTAGAAAATGATTTGATTTCCATGAAGAATTAGTTTATTTCTTCTCCCAAATGAGAACTATATAATTTAGTTCATTTCCTTCTTTACCATTGCCCATAAACAGAACCAATTCTATAGCAAAACAACATGGTCTACTCATGTGTATTTTCCTTTCCCTTTCATTATTACTTGTATTTTATTAGTATTTTATTGTAGGGCCCCAAAATCTTCTTTTGGTATGAGTTTGGATATGAAAAGTCACACAAATGGATATGAGGATGTGAAGGTGTATTATATAATCTCTTCTTTGAGAAAGTTTGGTAAAGGAGGGGACAGGTAAGGCGACAGGTTGAAGGGAGAGGAGAGTCAAGGAAAAGGCTTGTGTATAGGCTTGCTGGAAAGGAGGATAAAGAAGAACTGCACCAATGGCCAAGAGAAAAAACCACAGAGCCCAGGGGCGGTGGCTCACGCCTTTCATCCCAGTACTTTGGGAGGCTGAAATGGGCAGACTGCTTGAGCCCAGGAGTTTGGGACAAGCCTGAACAACATGGCAAGACTCTGTCTCTACCAAAAATACAAAAATTAGCCGGGTGTGGTGGCATGCACCTGAAGCCCCAGCTACTCAGGAGGCTGAGGTGGGAAGATTGCTAGAGCCTGGGAGGTGGAAGCTGCAGTGAGCCATGGTAGCACCACTGTACTCCAGCCTGGGTGGCAAAGCAAGACCCCATCTTCAAAAAAAAAAAGGAAAGAAAAGAAACCACATAAAGATAAAATGAAGATGAAAAGGGAGGGAGGGAGGGAGGGAGGGAGGGAGGGAGGGAGGGAGGGAGGGAGGGAGGGAAGGAAGGAAGGAAGGAAGGAAGGAAGGAAGGAAGGAAGGAAGGAAGGAAGGAAGGAAGGAAGGAAGGAAGGAAGGAAGGAAGGAAGGAAGGAAGGAACGAAGGCAGGCAGGCAGGCAGGCAGGCAGGCAGGCAGGCAGGCAGGCAGACTGATGGAGTCATGCCCTTCCTGAGGAGCCAACAGAAGAGCTGATGAAGAACCCAGATGGAAGTACTGAGAAATATGGTTTGCTGCTTCTGCACCATGCAGCTAAGGAAAATCAAAGCACCTCAAAAATAAAAAATGCACAACAGCACAGTTGTTGGAAATGTTCTCCAGTGGCTAATCTTTAAGGTTACATAGTGGCTTGCTTATAAAATTTTTCCATTACCTTAATTAGTGGAGTTCTCCCAAAAAAAAATCCAAAAAGGTAAGCAGTTATGTCATTGCAGATAACACTTGATATTGGAACAAGGAACCTGTTTAAAAAAAAAAAAAAAAAGTCAGCAGAAAAAAGTTCACCTGAGTAAGTGGCAGATATTCGGAAAGGTTATGATTCATAATGAACCATCAGAATAACCCTTTGGATTGCACTGCAGCCTACCCAGAACATAACACTTGCCAAAACAGTAGAAATGATAAATATCAACCAAATTTGCCCACTTACCAATTTAAACAGAGCAAAATCTAAAAATAAACTAACATGCTAGGAAAATATTGCTAAGGAAAATATTAAATTATTGATTTCTACAGTTATGGATGTTTTCATTTTAGTTTTATGAGGAACATGTTACAATAAAAAATAAAAGGCAGACTGAAAGCTAATCTTAAGAAAACCAGCCTTTTAATATGAAAATGAGTCATTTCTTTAGACAGAACATAATCTGATAAATTTATATCAAGCTCTTAATACATATTCTCAATTATTAATTGTAATTCTATCTTAGCTTTTGATTTCAGTAAACCCTACTGAATGTACAGAACCTACTTACTTCAGTAACTGCCCCATCAATGAAAAGTCTGTACAATACATGAAAGACAATCTTAAAATGATTCCAATTACTTTACACACACACATACACACAGAGACACACACACACAAAGACACACCCACACCCTTGGTAAAAAGACATAAAGCTGTCAAGGGAATACAATTTATCTTGACAAAACCCATCAACTGTAAAAGATTTTAATTAATGAGTTTAAAATGAGTGGGGGGAAAATACGGTCAGATTTTTTTTTAATCTTAAGCTTTTTCTCCATTCCAACTAATTTTTAAGTAATAAGTTTTATAATTTTTACCTAACAAAAATGCTTTCTGAATATGCAAGCCACTGCCATAGAGCAATTAACTTCTACAATCTGGAAACCCACTCCTACACAGGAGCAAAGTAGAAAACCTACCCAACTTTCACCTAGAAAAACATGCATTTCTTCACAGTAGTTACTAGTAGGCAAAGTTTTATATTTTTTTGCATTCTATGTAAATAATATCTTAATAAATATTATATTTAAAGTCTATCTTTTGTGAAAAGTTACACTAGGATTTATTAACACCTGAAAATGTAATTAATTGTTTGGGTCTTTTATGGGAACTTCCTATATTTGGAACTTGAATAAGAATGGTATCCAGTTGTTAATGAAGCATTTTGTCTTTAGTTGTCAAATAGTAAGCAAAACTCAGTAAGATAGTTTAATGGAATATAAGAACAACAAACAGTACATTTTAGTAGAAATCTGTAAGACACTGTCCAACGTTAAAGAACTATAAAAGTGCTATGACATACTTATAAAGCAGCATAAAGCATTCTGTTGCCTTACCATATCATGCCTTCAAACAGATTTTGGATGACAAGGTGTGACTGAGTGACAGTTATCAGTAAAGTGACATGAGTCCATGCGAACTGTTAATAGCCCAACAATACAAAAATTAGTGAACACAACTGATCAGTGCAGCTGAAGAAGCAACGGCGATTTGAAACCCAAATTTCTACCATGACTTTTGGTCAAAATGTACAAGTTAGAGTCATATAAAATAAAAACACTGTTAGTAAATTATGTTTGTTTTGTTGCCTACTGGAACCTTAAAATAATGAAAACATTTAACAAAGTAACCTTAATTTATATATAAATAGAATTCTAATTATATAGTACTAACTTTTAAAACATATAAAAAATAAACCATTATCTTGAATCATTAGATTTAAGTGATGATGAGAGATTTCTGTTGCTGGTTTAGCAACATTTAAAGGGGAACATTTTACTCTGGCTGCATTCTGCAGTTATTAACAAAATGCTAAAAAATTCCTTTTCTTTCAGAGTTTATTACGGTAACTTTTTCCCATAAAGAGTTATTTCCAACTTCAAATGATTCAAACCAGCAGGGTTCAATTGCCCTTAAACTCTATCTTTCATACTTGAAGGGTGATCGTGACAGGTCTGTTCAATGACAGTATTCAATTTCAAATTTGTAAAGACCTTTGTGTTTTGCCAATTCTATCTAGCCTGAGAAATGGCCACTTTTAATATAATCAATATGGTTTCCATGTACGAGTCTTATGATTTTGATTGAAATTCATAAAATTACTTTTAAAAATTCTTAAGATTTTGATTTATTCTCCCTGGACCCCCACCCTTGAGATAGGGTCTCACTCTGTCACCCAGGCTGGAGTGCAGTGGTGTGATCACAGCTCACTGCAGCCTTGACCTCCCAGGTTCAAGTGATCCTCCTGCCTCAGCCTCCCCAGTAGCTGGGACTACAGGTGTGTGCCACCACGCCCAGTTAATTCTCATATTTTTTGTAGAAATGGGGTATTGCCATGTTGCCCAGACTGGTCTCAAACTCCTGGGCTCAAGGTATCCGCCTGCCTTGGCCTCCCAAAGTGTTGCGATTACAGGCATGAGCCATCGGCACTTGGCCTTTTGATTTATTCTTAATAAACCTGTTTCCCATTTAAGCAACCATATTATATTGGTTGCTCTATTTTATTCTATTTTTATCTGCTTGAAAGATCCAATTCTCTTTTACCCTGATTGCTTAAAAATGCATTAATTAAATTTTTTCCAATAGATGCCATTTACATTTTCACTGGATATTCTACTATTTTTACTTGTCTTGTTTCTATATAAAATTCACTAAGAATTTTACTCTTCATGCTCAGATTCCCTTAAATTAGAAATACAAGAAACACAACAATTTCCCAGCAATTATGTTCAGCAGAATGTCTTAATGGAGAAAAGCTAAGCATAAAGAACAGAAAATATATTCCAAGTCCAAAATAAGCCTCACTATCACATGAATTTACAGATCTGAATACTACATTGCATTGTACAGTTGTACTAGCTACAGTTTAAGAAAATAAAAAAAGTTCATATGTAAAGTGATACATTTCTTAAGACAGGCTTTGGTACATTGAACAAAATATCTTATGCCAAAAAGAATTACACAATTCTATGACTAACCATAACCACCAAGATAATACATGCTCTGCTGCTTTATGCGCACGCCAAGTGCAAGTAAACATAGTTACTTTCATAGAACAATATGGTAGATGTTTCTCAGACATAGTAACTGTCCAGGAGACTAAGAAAATTCTTCAAATTTCTACAAATTAAAGGAACCCAAAAACTTTAATTTTACACCATTTGAAAATATTCAAAGAAAAAGTTTTTAGTAAACTTTGAAAACAGTTAAAATTTTAAAATCCTCACAAACTTCTCAACTTTAATAGTTTATATCTAATGGTCATCTGAAATCCAAATATCCCTCACATTCATGCAAAACAACAGCTAGCAGATTCGACTGTATCTTCTCACTACAGAAAAAAAAAAGTTAAGGGTTTTTATCACAGATAATGACTAAGGAATAATAGTTAATACACACCATATAAAACTGCAGACGATAATGTTTCTTCACCAAACTCAGTACAAACATGCAGAAACCTGTTCAAGAACAAAAAACATGTGCTCGTTGTACAATTTGGTACAAAGGGTTAAGATTCCTTGAGCCCAAATAAACCAATTTCCTGTATCACAGCTAGGCATATTTTAGCTACTTACTCAGATGCCATCTCTCCTACTATCTTACATTAAGCATTTAAAGTAAGTTTCTTGAGGGAAACAATCTTGTACTCTCCAAAGTGCCTAATACATTCCATGGCACAAATTCAATAAACATCCTCTGCATTAATTCAATTAATTCGTCCCTTGCTAATATGTGGGCATGGAAAACAGATCTTAAATTTAAATTAAATAGTATTTATTTGCTATAACAATGCATCAAGTGTATGTACAGAATGTTTTCAATCTCTACATAATAGAAAAATTAATAATAACTATTATAACAGCTAAAGTCTATTGAATGCTTACTCTTTCTAGGCTCTTATCTAAGCATTTTATCATTAATGATGATCCTTTATTACCAACTGATTTAATCCTTTCAAAATTCCTATAATATAGGTACTCATTTTTAGCTCCATTTTACAGATGAGGAAAAATGCACAAAGGGCTTTATTAATTTACTGAGGATCACAGGGCTAGAAAATAAACACTAAAATCCTATTGACCCTTAAGAGTCACGTGGTTCCATGAACTGAGATCAGCAAAATTCAGGTTAAGAGAAATTTGCAATTTCTCAAAAGCATACAATAATTATAGTAAAATGTAATACTCTTAATAATGTAAAGATTTACAAACAGTATATGTATTTATGTTTACATTTTACAAATTTATTACAATGATAATTTATTAAATTCTAACCAATTAAGTGAAATCTAATAATCATATACTAAAATAATGGGAGGCAATATGAATCACTTCTTGCCAAAAATACCAGTAAACGTCTAAAGATAGGTTTATTTTACAGAAGTGGATATTGAAAATATATAAACCAAATTTAATTTCAGATAAATGGCTATGTATGCATTCTATTCTGCGACATCCTTTTTTTTTCTTTTTTGAGTCAAGTATCGCTCTATGGCTCAGCCTGGAGTGCAGTGGCACAATCACAGCTCACTGCAGCCTTGAACTCCTGGCCTCAAGCGATCCTCCCACCTTGGTCTTCCAAAGTATCAAGATTACAGGTGTGAGCCACTGTACCCAGCCTCTGCAGTATCTTTAAAGAGTGAGTTCTCCAAGAGAGAAATTGAATTTTCAGTTGATCAATTTCTGTATAAATACTAGACTTTGTACATCCAAGTTATACTTATCAAGGCAATTCTACCAGTAGAGTAAACAAGGGTATTACTACTCTCACCAAGCAAAGAATCAAACAGCAGCTGCCTTTCGCTACTTTTGGTGATCAATTTGAAATGCCAAAGCATAAAGGACCATGACAAAATGAAGAGAATGAATACTGACCCCAATCCTATCTCACCTCCTATTTGTCATCTATGAGGTAATCCAACTAACTGGCCTGCACAAGCAATAGGGACACATTTTCTGAGTGGAGGCACAAATGAAAGCCATTATGTCACTTTATTGAGAGAAAGGAAAGAGAGAAAGAATGAGAGAGAGAGATACTAAAACATGAAATTAATGGCATCAAAATTACCAATTGTATGAAAGATTCCTTTAAAAATTCCTGTTTTTGAGTTTTTCTTCTACAGCAGGTAGACTTATCTTGAAGCTCAAGTAATAACATAATTTCTATGCTGTTTTTGTGCCACTGATCCGTGGTTAAAGGCAAACGTGGACTGGACTCGGTTCAAAGCCAATGGGTAAGGGGCAAAGCAGAGACACAAGACAGAAACCATGTTTTCTGTCCAAACAGACCCCTTGACTCTCCCAGCACAGCCTTGGGAACTTCTCAATATCATTAACTATGAATTATCTACTCACAAATACTACTCCAAAATACATGATTTTCTCTTTCTTGAAATGATAACACCATTCACCCTTACTTACATTTCTTCAAACACAATTACCAGTAGAATCATTTAACATTTTCCTAATGGACATTTTATCCAGGACAACCTTGGCAACTCACGTTTACATAATCCAATTTCACCTATGGGATACAATTGTCTGACTCCTAGATACAGTAAGATAATACAGTTCTCTGACTTAGAGGAAGGGGGAGGTATAAAGTGTTTTCCTAGCATAGCTGAGGCTAAATATAGTCATCTCTCAGTATCCCTGGGTGATTGGTTGTAGGATCCCCAAAGGACAAAAATCCATGGATGCTCAAGTCCCTTATATAAAATGGTATAGTATTTGCATATAACCTACTTACATCCTCCTGTGTATCTTAAATCATTTCTAGATTACTTATAATTCCTAATACAATGTAAATTCTATATAAATAATTGTTAGACTGTATTTTTCAGGGGATAATGACAAGAAACAAGCCTATACATGTTCAATAAAGACACAACCATCCATTGTGGTTTTTTTTTTTTTTTTCAGAGTATTTTCAATCCACAGTTGGTTGACTCCAGAGATGCAAAACCCATGGATATAGGAGGGCCAACTGTGTATTATTTTTTAAAGAAAAACATTGTAAAAGAGAAACATATGAACTTAATCTTTCTCATTCACAACTATATGGACATATTAACATTTTATGTTTAAATACTTAAAAATACATTTATATGTTAATAAATCTGTGGAAACGGTCACTTTTTGTACAATTGGATCCATAGGTTTTTTCCCTGATTAACAAAGAATGCTTGTATAACTATTTCTAAATCAAAATCACAGAATGTGTTGTAGTAGTATAAATAAAAGTACTGAAAAGGCCTCCTAATATATAGTTCTTTATATAAAAGTTATACTTATCATCATTTATCTACATAGTATTGTGCCTGGTGTTCTCAATACAAAGATACGTACATCTTGTTGCTCAGCATCAAAGAGTTCTCCAGTCATTAAGCAGAACCAGTTACCCAACAAACTAAAGAGAGGTGTATTCAAAAATAACAAGAGAATCCAGGTGCAGTGTCCCATGCCTGTAATCCCAACACCTTGGGAGGCCAAGGAAGGAGGACTGCTTGAGGCCATGAGTTCAAGACCAGCCTGTGCAACACGGCAGGATCCTGTCTCTATGAAATAAAAGTAAAAATTAGCTGAGCAGGACAGCACACACCTGCAGTCCCAGCTACTTGAAAGGCTGAGGCTGGAGGATCACTTGAGCCCAGGAGTTTGAGGCTGCAGTGAGCTATGATCAAGCTACTATACTCCAGCCTGGACCACAAAGCAAGTCACCATCTCTTTAAAAATTTCTTTAAAAAGGAAGAAGAAGAGGATGAAGATTTTTAAGGGGGTCAGGAAAAGTAAAGGAAAAAACACAAGACACCGAAAAGCCCAATAGATGAGACAGAGGGAATTTCAGAAAAATAGATAAAAAAATATTTATCAAGCACCTTCGATATGCCAGAAACAAGATGCAAAAATGAATAAGATAGGCACTGCCATTCAGGAGCTCTTGCTCTTGTTGAAGACACCGAAAACAAAGAAAAAATAAAGTTGTTTTTAAAATTTACCATTGATGATTAGTCAAAATTTAGTAAACACATATAGCCCTTAATTCAAAAAACAGACAGTAGGATGGGCCCAAGATTGAATACTAAAGCTTCTGACTCATCCCCCATTCTTCCGCTTGGTTATATTCTTCATTATACTTGCCTAAACCATCAAAACTTTCTAGCATCAAATTAAATAAATTCAAAATCACACTGCATTGTGTGCCTTTATTCAGACACCAGGCTATAACTGAGTTGTTCTGAAAAAGTTTTAAATGAATATGCATCGTGGAGATTACCATACAAACCAATCATCATATTAGTTAACATTTTAAAAAGTTTTCTATTAATCTGAATGGTTAGTCTAAGGTTTAGAACCAATACTAGCATGTGTATAGTGTTTAGCAGTCTTTAATTCAGAAATTTTAAGTAGTTTTGGAGATACAGTCCTTTGCGAATTATTTGTGACACTTTTCTAAAGATTTCATTAATATCCTCTGATATAAAAGATACTCAGGATGTTTGGGAAAAACATCTTAATTATGCATTAATTTTGGCTATAACTTAGTTTTATATGTCCATCAATTTTCTTGGACTCAAAGCATTATATTCAGGTCATATTATCTCCATAAGAACTTTAAAGAAATCAAAATAGCTATGCATGCACAAATACAAGCAAAAAATAATTTATTAAATATAATATGCACATCACTATAGTTGGATAAAGAAATGTAAGGTGATGATATTAAGGGTCAAACACCTTAAGTCTGTTTACACATCACTGCTAACCATATAATTGCATGACTGCTCTGGTTTCTAAAGAGCCCCAATTCCAAATCACCAAGTTGATGAGTTCTTTTTAATATATATCTAGACTCTAGAGAAAACGTTTGTTTTATTATTTTTAGTCTCCCTGATTTTCTCTGCTATCAGTCAAACTCATTTTGCAACAAAATTATCTAAATGTCAATATGACTTCTAGGTCCTAGTCAGTGAGACATTTTGTATAATATTAAACAAGTCATTTAATTTCATGGACCTCCATGAGGGTGTCAGAATTGGAGATACCTACATTTTATTTAAATAAAATTCAATGTCAATGAAGTAATTTGAACTGTCTCTGCTTTTTAAATCTGGTAAGACATACATTTTCTGAAGTCATTTGACCACTGTAATAGAACTAAAATTTTCACAGGGCACTTGGAATATTGTTTAACAGAAAGACTTGGATTCCAAAGATTTCTACAACATAATTTGAAAGAAAGGTACAAATATCTCAATGTTAGCATACTTTCTATTTCCATAGTCCTGTTTCAAAGTCTAACTCCATTTGCTAGACTAAGCTCACAAATGTTGCTAAGCACTTCAAGAGTAGCCACTAAGGCCTCAAGACTCAGCAAACAAAACACTGATACTAAGAAAATATCATTAAGAAGCACTGTGTGTGGATGTGCATGTTCTCAGCCTCTTAATCGTTTATTCAACAAATACATAGTCGGACCCTCAATGCCAGGCCTGCACTGCCTTCTGGGAATTAAATAAACAAGAGAGGTACACCATGGGTGCTTTTGGTCTAACCGAGCCATTTTTAGGCAACGCTTAAAATGATAATAGACATATAGTATTGTATGCCTGTTTTATACTGGAAGTTACATCATTTAACTGAGTAGCTCCTAGCTTACTATGAGGTTGCATTTTTAAAGTATATCTGTAGAGCTGGGCGTGGTAATACACGCCTGTAATCCCAGCTACCAAGGAGTCTGAGGCAGAAGGGTAAGTTGAGTCCAGGAATTCAAGACCAGCCTGGGAAAATAGTGAGATCCTGTCTCAAAATAACAAACAAAAAGTACATTTGTGTGACTGTAATGATGTCAATATCCTGGTGTTATGTACTATAATTTTGCAAAATACTATCATTGGTGATAACTGAGCAAAGTGTAAAAGGATCTATTATTTCTTACAACTGCATGTGAATATGCAATTATCGCAACAAAGAAGTGCATTTTAAGCCAATAACTTGTGATATATAAACTGTCATAAACTGTCATAGACTGTTTATGTCATAGACTGTCATAAAATAGCAGTTGGGTTCTACGATCAGCCTGTGGTATTTTTATTTTCTATGTTTTTTTTTTTTTTTTTTGAAATGGAGTTTCGCTCTTGTTGCCCAGGCTGGAGTGCAATGGCATGATCTCGGCTCACCGCAACCTCCACCTCCTGGGTTCAAGGGATTCCCCTGCGTCAGCCTCCCGAGTAGCTGGGATTACAGGCATGTACCACCACGCCCGGCTAATTTTGTATTTTTAGTAGAGATGGGGTTTCTCCATTTTGGTCAGGCTGGTCTTGAACTCTTGACCTCACGTGATCCACCCACCTCGGCCTCCCAAAGTGCTAGGATTACAGGCATGAGCCACCGCGCCCAGCCTATTTTCTAACTTATTACTCATTTAGTATTAACTACAAACCAGAAGAGTTTAGGTCGTTACTACATTTAGTGTGGATTACAGTAGTAACTTCCTATCTAGTCTGCCTGATCATGTCTCCCAACCTACTTCATTTAATTACAAATCTGGTTATATCATTTCTTAGCTTAAAATCCTCCAATGTTTTCCCAGATATAAAGTCCAAACCTTTCCCATGACATACAGATTTTCTCAAGATGTGGCTCCTGCCTACCTTCCCTATCTTCAATGCCTCCATGAACCCAAAACATGCAATCCTTTCTCATTCTCATGCCTGCACAGCTGTTCCTCCGCCTGGAATGGACTTTTCTACTATACGATACCCGGCAACTGCCTGCTTGCTCTTTCCTTTTCATGAAACCTGTCATCTCTTCTCAAAGGCCTTCCATGGCCTTCCTTCCTCTTCTTCATGCTCCTGACAGGACTTGTTCACATTTCAGCAATGAACTAGAAGACTCACATCTTACCAATTTCAAGACCCTGGAAAGCACACAATCGCTTCATCTCCCTTTATATCCTCAACATCATTCACAGTATCTAGCTTTTGGAAAACACTGAAATGTTTGCTCTAAGAATGACTTTGATGACTTTCAGTAAGTTTCTGTGATTCTAAGAGTGTAAAATAAGAAATGGTAAAATATGTCTATGGCAGAAATAAGTATACGGTTAGAAAAATGAAGAAATACCAGGCCAGACATGGTGGCTCATGCCCATAATCCCAGCACTTTTGGAGATCAAGGCAGGAGGATCACTTGATCTCAGGAGTTAGACACCAGCCTGAGCAACATAGTGAAACTCCAACTCTACTAAAAATACAAAAATTAGCCAGGCACAGTAGCGCATGCCTGTAGTCCCAGCTACTTGGGAGGCTGAGGCATGAGAATCACCTGAACCCAGGAGGCAGAGGTTGCCATGAGCCAAGATCACGCCACTGCACTCCAGCCTAGGCAATGGAATGAGACTCTGTTTCAAAAAAAAAAAAAAAGACACAACATTGATTGTATTTTATAGAAGTAGAGTCCAAAAAGTCATACATGGAACAAAGAATTACTAAAAAGGGGCTGGTTAGGAGGCTATGAAAGACAAAATATATAAAAAGAAACAACAAAGAAAATGAACTACACTATCGGTCCACACTCAATTGAGATGTTATTCTCAAGCATAAATTATAGCAAAACCAAAGGGGAAAACAGTAATCACCTTATATGCTGACATTCTACCTCTCAGCTATTGCTGTATATCAATATAGATGTAACTGCAGATATGGATACAATGATAGATGTAGATGTGCCAATATAAATCCATCTATAAGCTATTAATATATGAAGTGGAAAAATGGTACAGAAGAGATACTCTTACTTGTATAAGAAAAAGGGAGGGGGGATATAAACATAAAAGCTTGAATACTCAGACAATATCTGGAATAACAGTAGTAAGCCTCCAGATATCATAAGTAAGGCACTGAGGTGGAGGAGGATTTCATGGAATACTCCTTTCTAGTCTAAATTTTTATCATGGGCATATATTTCCATTTAAAAAAAAAACTAGTTTTTTTTTTTGTTTTTTGTTTTTTTTTTGAGACAGAGTCTTGCTCTGTCTCCCAGGCTGGAGTGCAGTGGCAGGATCTTGGCTCACTGCAAGTTCCGCCTCCCAGGTTCACGCCATTCTCCCGCCTCAGCCTCCCAAGTAGCTGGGACTATAGGCGCCCACCACCACGCCCAGCTAATTTTTTTTTGTATTTTTAGTAGAGACGGGGTTCCACCGTGTTAGCCAGGATGGTCTCGATCTCCTGACCTTGTGATCCGCCTGCCTCGGCCTCCCAAAGTGCTGGGATTATAGGTGTGAGCCACCGCGCCCAGCAAAAAAAACTAGTTTAGGCCTCTTGAAACACCTGGCTCCTGGCATGCTCCCCATTCAGAATCCAGGCTGCCTGTCCCATCCAAGCCACATGGAGGGGCCACAGGTCAGTACCCAAGTCAGCAAGCGGCACGAACTGCAGTCATGAAAAGGAGCCATCTTTGATGTCCAGCCCACTCAAGACATGAGCACCCGCCTCTGTCTCATGGCAACCACGTGAGAGGCCTGGGGTTAGAACTGCTAAGTTAAGCCCGCCAATCCGCAGGACTGTGAGCAAAAATAACAAATTGTTCTAAGCCAAGGGAAAAATAAAACTAGTTAAGGCTTTTTGTTTTTAAATGATAGTTTGTATTCCATCCTGGTATCCCTGCAAAATAACATTAAAATAAATTAAGGGGAAGCCCCACAAGAACAGAGAAAACTGAAGAAATGTGAAGGAGAAAAGAAGAAACATGTCTACAAAATTTGGAAGCTAGAAAACAGATAGAAAACTGTTAGTAGGCCTGAGAAATTACAGGTGCCTAAACGTATTTTCTAGAGAAACTAAGGAGAAAGGGCCCGGTGGAAGGCAAGACTGAGGCCTAGGCTTCTGACCTGGATTATTAAGTAAAAGTCCAACAATAAGTGTGAGCCCTAGCCAAAGCAATCAGCTGTAAGAATAGACTAAAGATATCTTTAGAAATGCACAAACATAAGACAACTACCTTCTACACATCATTTCATAAGAAACTACAGCAGGCCATGCTTCAGCAAAGTGAGGGTGTTAACCAAGAGATGGAAGACTGGGATGGAAGAAACCGGCTCAAATCATGAGGACAGCTCAGCAGTGGGCCCATATGCAGCCAGCTCACACAGGAACAGGAATGCAGAGGTCTCTGGCACAGAAGTCTCCATGAAAAAAGGCAATTGATATACTATCTGACTTGTGTAAACATCTGAAAATACTACCAACAGACATGGGGCAAACCTGAAGGAAAAATTAAGGATTTCTACACTGAAATTAGCAAATATGGGAAAGAGAAGGTGAGGCAGTTCCTCAAGTTCGGGAAAAACAAAAAGTTGTAAAAGAAGGAAATGTAATCATAGATACTATTTGGCTCTACAGGAAGTGATATTTTAGGTACCTACTTAATGCTAACTATTACTATAAAAAAACTGAGTATGAAGAAGTGAAGTAGGTTATAACAGGAAGTGAATAGATAATGCCTAAAGTAAACTAAGAAACAGGCCTATTACTTAGAGAAAAGGAAAAACTCTCAAAGCGGTGGGGTGCAGGGTTGCTGTTTACATCATAATTCTTTTGAAATTCAGTTTGAAAACTAATGTGCAGATATTAATGATAGAAATGATTTATGTTTTAATTAACCACAATTGTTCTTTTATTATTATTATTATTATTTTGAGATGGAGTCTCGCTCTGTCGCCCAGGCTGGAGTGCAGCGGCATGATTTCAGCTCACTGCAGCTTCTGCCTCCCAGGTTACAGCGATTCTCTTGCCTCAGCCTCCCAAATAGCTGGGATTACAGGCACCTGCCACCACACCCGGCTAATTTTTTTTTGTATTTTTAGTAGAGATCGGGTTTCGCCATGTTGGCCAGGCTGGTCTCAAACTCCTGACCTCAAGGGATCCGCCTGCCTCAGCCTCCCAAAGTGCTGGGATTACAGGTGTGAGCCACCGCCCCTGGCCCGCAGTTGTTTTAAATAATTACAAGAATAATCACATGAAACAAAAGTGCTGGGTTCAATAACAGAAGATACCATAGACACTTTGACTGTTGGTATTATCATCAAAACTCAAAATGCCAGAAGTCTTGTTACCTTAAATATAAACTGAGAAGGTACTACATTCTTCTCTCCCATAATAAAAAAAGAATCCATTCCAGAATCTACCTTACCTTTAACAAAATAAATCAAGCTTACTGGTTTGGTAAACGAGAGAAAATACTCAAAGTTTCTACAAAGAATACCAAGAAAATGCAAAAATGTGCTTTGATAAACACAGAATCAGAGTCAAGTGTTTTACTCTCCAAAATTTTAGTATGGTCTTCTTAGCTGATAACAATCATAATCTCTCCATGATCATAATCCTTCCAACTGGTCAGAATTTAAAATGGACCAACTACCATCATATGAGTACCCTTAAAAGAGTAGAAATTTTTCAATACGTATTTCTAGGAATGTACTTTCTATAGATATAGCAGTGAAAAGTTTTTTTAAATGAAGGAACAGATTTGGAAAGCTGAACTGAACAATAAACCTGAATGAAAGGCTGGGTGCAGTGGCTTGTGCCTGTAATCCCAGCACTTTGGGAGGCCAAGGCGGAAGGATCCCTTGAGCCCAGGAGTTCGAGACCAGCCTGGGCCACATGGGGAGACCCAATCTCTGGGAAAATAAAATGAAATTTAAAATTTTAAAAAGTAACAAAAAACCTGAATGTAAAAGGTGGAAAATTATTCGAAAATGTATTCCTCCTCATTACATAAAAACAAGTTCTCTGAAAATTCCCATTACCATTTCAGATTGTATTTCACTTTCTGGCTTTTTAGAATTAGAAGGCCTAGGAACTGAAGGAGCTGAGGGGCACCAAGAAGAACATCATAACTATTTAATGAAATAGCATACTTCTACAGGACTGGACATGCTTCCCCACATACTCTGTATATTTTTAAAGAGAAATGGAAAAGAATTACCCAGTTTCTAAGGTTGTACCAGGAGAAAAATTCATTTATTGGGAAACTCCTAGGAGCTAAAACAATAACTATTAACAGCTAACGTGAAAACTCACAAACTTCATGTCCTTCTTTTAAAGTGAAAATAACAATAAAAAAAATTTAAGTAGTGCCAGGTACTATTCTAAGTGCTTTAGAAAGAAACTGAAGCACAGAGAAATTAATTAAATATCTCATTTTTGTTTGTTTGTTTGTTTTTTGAGATGGAGGTTCCCTCTTGTTGCCCAGGCTGGAGTGCAATGGTGCGATCTCGGCTCACCGCAACCTCCGCCTCCCGGGTTCAAGCGATTCTCCTGCCTCAGCCTCCTAAGTAGCTGGGATTACAAGCATGCGCCACCATGCCCGGCTAATTCTGTATTTTTAGTAGAGACGGGGTTTCTCCATGTTGGTCAGGCTGGTCTCGAACTCCCAACCTCAGGTGATCCGTGCACCTTGGCCTCCCAAAGTGCTGGGATTACAGGCATGAGCCACCGCGCCCAGCCCAAATATCTCACTGTTTACTCAACCAGTAATTGGTAGGTCCAGAATTCAAATGAGCAATCTGGCTTTTAAAAAGCACATTTAAAAAAATCAATTGCTTAGGGGTTTTTATGATCTGTAAAATTTCATGGAAAAGATATCTGTAAATTCTAACTTTATTTTAAGAATCTAATTTTTAATTTAAAAATTACAAAAACATGTGGCATAGCATACTATAAACAGTTGCATATATTATAAATTATGTCTAAAAAACTAATTAGGCCAGGCACGGTGGCTCATGCCTGTAATCCCAGCACTTTGGGAGGCTGAGGTAGGCGAATCACGAGGTCAGGAGATTGAGACCATCCTGGCTAACACGGTGAAACCCCATCTCTACTAAAAACACAAAAAATTAGTCGGGTGTGGTGGCGGGGGCCTGTAGTCCCAGCTACTCAGGAGGCTGAGGCAGGAGTATGGCGTGGACCTGGGAGGTGGAACTTGCAGTGAGCTGAGATCACACCACTGCACTCCACCCTGGGCGACAGAGTGAGACTCCGTCTCAAAAAAAAAAAAAACAACAACTAATTACCCTGATTAGTTCTACATGAAAAAGCTCTATTTCCTAGGGACAAATAAAGCAATATATATGTGAAAGTTTCTTCATAAATTAAATTTGGTTAATAATTTTTATTTACTTAAAAGTTTTTTACTACAATTTGCAAAGAAAATTTTCAAACATATGGAGTGATTCTTTCTTTTTTTTTTTTTTTAGATAAGAGTTTTGCCCAGGCTGGAGTGCAGTGGCGTGATCTCAGCTCACGGCAACCTCTGCCTCCCAGGTTCAAGCGATTCTCCTGCCTCAGCCTCCTGAGTAGCTGAAATTATAGGCATGCGCCACTATGCCCGTCTAATTCTGTATTTTTAGTAGAGACGGACTTTCTTCATGTTGGTCAGGCTGGTCTCAAACTCCCGACTTCAGGTGTTCCACCTGCCTCAGCCTTCCAAAGTGCTGGGATTACAGGAGTGAGCCACCGCACCCGGCCTGGAGTGATTCTTAACAAGCACTTTTTAAACCCACTATAAGGGAGTAATTGCTATTTAAGAACATGATGAAAGAAATAGCTTTATACACGAGAAACAATGAAAAAGGGAGGCTGGAATAAAATTTAACCAAAAAATTACTAATTAAAATAACAGAAATAAAAATAAACATGGAAAATATGTTAACTATATATCAATACAGAATATTCCTTAACTTACCTGCCAGATAGAGGGCAAATGATATAAATCTATGGTAGCGAATGAGGAACTGAAGTTGTTCTTCTCTTTGAACAAATGTAGCAAAATAATCAGCTACAGTCTCTCCATAGAAAAAGTAGTTTACACACAATAGAAAGTACCTATAATTTAAAAACAATTAGCTTTTCTATATTTGAAGCTTTCCTTCCCCTCAAACTCAACAAAATTATTTTCTACATTCTGATGACACAAAGATCAAAACAAAGTTCAGAAGACCAATTCAAGATATATTTTACCAAAATGCTATTTTCCTGTTTTAAACTTAATTTCAAATTTATTGATTAGCAAAAATTTACCAAACATAGTTCACACCTTTATTTAGCTGAAAATCTAATGCCAGAGATAATTAGGAAACAATGTAGAAAATACTACACACACACAATCCCTCACCCTTGGGAGGCGGGAGCAGTGTGTGTGTGTGTGTGTGTGTGTGTGTGTGTATAAATTTAATACTTTGTGTGTATGTATAATGTGTGTATGTTTGTGTGTGTGTATGATTTTAATACTTTGTATGTATGTATAATGTGTGGGTGTATATATTGAGGTATTAAGTTCATAATGAAAATTAACTCGTAACTACTCACAGCTCTAATGCTTTTTAATAGTAGAAGTCCTAAGACAAATCCCCACCTGTCCTCAGGAAGATTAAGAGGGAAAGAAAGAAGAGGTAATTCGACCTGTCTCCCCACTGCCCTGCACACACTGGTATCTCCCCTCTTCTAATGCTCCTAGTGGACTCCAGATGAGCAGGGATTCTTCCTCGTAAGGCAATCAAGGCCTAACCTGGTCTACCAATCCAACTATTTACCCACTGTCTGTTAATCAATACCATCTGCTCAGAAGGGCCAGGAATAGCTCATCAACGGTAGTATAAGTACATCTGTCCACATCTAGAAACTGATGGGTGCTACATCCCCAACTAGAAAACTCTTCTTTATCCAAAACTTGTCTTCATTTCAAATACCAGTTTATCTTTTACCTCTTGTTTGACACCTTCTACAATCACTGGAGCCCATGCTTATTTATCTTCTCTTTTTAATAATACTTAGAATCAATACTGCATGGTTTCACATTTAATTATTCTCCAATTACTTTATCTATCTAACATTTCCTGTATACTTTGCCACTCATGAAGAAACCTGCTAGAAGGAAAAATCAGCTATCACCGAAATCAAGACACTTCTTTTTGACTATTCTAAACCCCATCTGTTTTAAAAAGACACTGACTCCCTGGTTGATATTAATCAACTATATTAAAAAGGATGGCCACTTGGGTTAAATATGAACTATAATGTTATCATGTTTCCTAGTCAAGGTTCTGATAGCAATGATTTATATATGAAAAGTTTTAAAAGATATAAAATTTTAAATGTTAATATCATTATGGTGATTTTGTTACTAACTTTATGTGCATTTGTATATATACAATATGTTGTATGTTATCATGTCAACTGAGAGGAAATGAAGGAAAATGAAGGAAAAGATTATATGTAAATATTTTGCTAAAATTATTATTGTAAAGGATACAAAAATGTTTCCAATACAATGTTTAGTTTTTTATTAAAAAAAGGACAAGAATGGTGTATATATTCACATATTAGATATCTCTACAAAGACTAAAATATGAGATCTGAAAAAGTTGTATTGGAGTAGGAAAGACAAAGGTGATCTTCTTTTCAAAATTCAATGACATTATTTTTATTTATCTTTCTCTAGAATCAATCTATAGGGTAAATTGAGTGGATACTGACTGATCAAGACGCTTCCTTTACAAACTTCAGAAATTAACTTTTCATATCTGAAACAGTTTCAAGCTTACTTACCAACTTAGTGTTCTAAACCATGGTAGATCATAAGAATGATAGACTCTATAACCTATAGTGATAATTTCATGGAAGCATTTCACTTGGATGCCCAGAACCTGAAACCAAGAGAAAACATTAACATACATTTCTCAATGTTTACATTTGTGCTTAATCATTCAATAAAGCAGTTTGTCATATGTATTTAAAAAATCTTAATCTACCAATGTTTAATTATGCTAAATGTCAGTAAAAAATGCAATATTCCATGTCTCTAAAATCAAGTGATACCTCAAAGGGATAGGCAAAATAATGTTTTACTCAAAAAGGCTTGGAAGATCCTTCCTGGGGTGGGGAATGGCAATGGAGTTTAAAGTTTGAGGGATATAGTCTGGTTGGCCGCAGTTGACTAGGATTTATCCCTCATTACTACTTCATTCTTGAGATTGTCCTTGTCAAGATGGAGAATCTTTTTGTCCAACCTGTCCATTATGTTTCTTAATATACCCTAAGAAAATCATATATGAAAGTTTGCTTGCACATATTTATTTGTAACCATGCATTGTTATACTTGCAAATAATAAAGATACTGTCAGGACAAATAGTTAGAACACTTTCTAGCCAGTCACCCTGGAATGGCCTTTTCATCCTCCCAGTTGTGTCAACTCTCCCATAGCCAGCTACTGGCTGCTCAATCTAAGCTGGGCTCCTTAGCAAAGTATAAGCAACCTTCCACATTTGCAGCCACTTTGGCCAGTCAACTGAGTTTATGCATTTCTGTTTACACAGTGTCCTGATTGCACACCTATTAAACGGGTTTAGATTTATAAATCCCTTTTTGATGTTCTATTTTGTAGTCCTTCAAACTGCTGCATTCAGCAACCTGGGTGAAGTTAATATCTGAAGATGTAGCATCACACCCAGTGCTTGACCTGTCGATTCCAAGACTCAAAGAGCAAATGGCAAGTCGAACACTTATTATCATGAATTAAGAGGTAAAAATCTTTGTGAATACGGCAGACTAGCTTTTCAACGTCTAGAGAACACACCCCAAGGGCTTGTTTTTATACTGTCCTTGAGCTAAGAATGGATTTTTATATTTTTTAAAGAGTTATTTAAAAATCAAATATTATGTGACTGAAACATATGCAGCTCCTTAAAGCCTAAAATATTACTATCTGGTCCTTTAACAGAAAAAGCTTACCAAACTCTGTCAGAGGATATATTCCGGGATTTCTTTTTAAGATTTCCACAAGTTATTTTTCCAAAACCTACCATTCAGGGTATTCTGAAGTTATTTTTTCCCATTATACTGATTACGTGTCCAATCACATACTTTAAAAAGTAAATGTGTCTTTTCAGCCACATGATAAACAAAAGTATGTCAAACCATAAACAGTACTTTTAAGGCAAAAGTCATAAATGTGTTATAAAGACAGGAGGAAATCTAAGTGTCCTTCTTCAAATAACCTTTGTATATAATATCAAGTCATTTCTAACAAAAATACAGAACGGAGACAATGTTTAGTATTAAGATAAAATGGTAAAGCAAAGTTAGTCAGATCCAAAGGGCTTTTAAAATATCATACTGATGTAATTTCTATGAACATATTTGCTAGGGTATATCCACTGGCACTATAAATTGTATTTCTTTTACTGAGAGGGGAGAACAAAAGTATTTTTAATAACACGCATTATATTTATATGATCATCAACTATAGCTTGCAAGGACAATTAATATGGAACTTCTAGGAAAACAGAAAACAAAAGGTTCCAAATAGTAGTGTTGAAATCCTTCAACTATATGTGTATCTTCCAGGACTGGAGGATTACGCAGAAATTAATACTCCACACCATCAACACTGGTAGCAATGTACACTCATAGGACTCTGTTGGCCCAATTAATGTTTCAAGAACCTTAAAAACAAGGCAGTATTTAAGTGTCTACTCTTTACTAGTTACTGAGGACTTACAGAAATAACATAGGGCATCTGTTCACAGAGAGGTACAGTCTCTCAGGGAGGAAACATGACTACAACCCATGTGAAATAGGCAAATGGACGTGTGTAGAGGCAGACACACCTGTGGCAGGGGGAGGGGGTGGGCAACGGCAGAGCCAGAGGAGGAGGATCTGCAGAGTCACCGCCTGTAGAGGGAATGGGGTGTATTAAGGGAACTACTAGGAGGGTGGAGTTGCTGGAAGACAAAGGTGGGGGTAAGAAGGAGAGAGAGATGAGCCTGGTCCTGGAATCCTAGGAAACAGCAGGAAGCAGTGCACCGAGGAGTTGAAGGGACATGACTGGACATGAGAGTTTGGGAGAATAAGGTGGAAACAGCAGACTGGGGAGGTGACAAGAGTAAAGGCAGTCAGGCAGGCAAGATGCCACTTCACTATCCAGCTGAAGTGGTAGCAGAGTAGAGAAGAGGACAGGAGAGAAGTATAGGGGGTAGAACTGACTAGACTTGGTGGGTGAGGAAATTGAGGGGCTAAGGGAGAAAAGGGAACACAAAATAACACCAAGGAAGGCTTGGGAAAGTAGACAATATGAAAGAATTATACAAATTGGGTCAACTGTCATATTCAACTAAAATCAGAGTTGAGGGGCCAAGCGGAAAAAGCACTCAGGGCACACAGCATCTGCTCCACGAATTATCCAAAGCCCAGCTTCTGAAACAGCTGGCCATACCCTCAGACCAGTTTTACTTGGTGGCTGCTGAAACAACAATGTGCCATGACTCTAAGACTAATTTTACCTGCCACCACTGTCACTCACCAATCAGAGCCTGCCAACTCCCCAAAAGTTCACTAGTGCTAATGGGCTTTCTTTCAAAACAATATGTAGCATTTCTCTCTTTAATAAAACTCCCAAACTTCTCTCATTAATAAAACTCCCAACCTTCTCTTTGTTCTTTAGACATATCAAAGACCACCCTGGTCTGGGTATATGCTCTGAAGTGCAATTCTGTTTTTCTAAAAAATATATATACATTCCCAAATAAAATGCTTTGCATAGAGATTTGTCTGTGTATTGTTCTTTAACTTTGACAACAGATTTACTCTGGATGGCTGAGGTATGGACTAGAAGTTCAGATCTGGTCATTTTGAGTATGAACTATATTGAGTACCTATGGGTTATTCAAATAAGTGTCTATTTTCACTTTGCAAATTTTTTCTAAGAAAATACTCCCGCATATAAAGTTAGAGCATATTTATGTTCTAATATGTTCAGGATAGTGTTATTCACAATAAAAAAAAAACATAACCTGAATGTCTACAAATAACACAATGATTTGAATAACTTTAAATGATGCACTGAATGAATTCAGATATTCATTCACTGTAAGTGAATAACTCCATGATGAACTACATTCCATCAAGCAGACAATCTAGTAAAGCTAATGATTATAAAGACCACAGAACAACACAAAACTTTTTTTTTAAAGTTTGGTTTTTTTAGAGACAGGGTTGTGCCATATTATCCAGGCTGGACTCAGACTGGAATTTCAGGGCTCAAGTGATCCTCCTGCCTCAGCCTCTCGAATAGCTGAGACTACAGGTGTGTGCCACCGCACCTGGCCACAACATTTTTGATGTGATATTTAGCTTAAAAAGCAGGATGCACAATGTTAGTCGCATTATTATTATGACCATGGTTTTAAAAACATATAAATTAAGCAAAAAGTGATGAAATAAAATATAACACTACTAACTGCATTTTGGTGGTTAACAATAGGGTTGGAATGATTATTTTTAATTGTCTATTTTCCAAAGTAATTTGAACACACGTATACAACTCTCATAATAGGAAAAAGTAAACACACTATTTAAAAGTAAATTACATAGCACAAATTAAAACTTAATGACAACAGTTTCCAAGAAGGCAGGGGGGGAAAAAAACCTCTTTCAATATCTTCTATATGTTCACATCTGCCTTTAAATCAAAACATGCTTTAGTAACTCCATCACTTAGAAAGTATGATTCTAAGCTGTGAATACAATTTAAAAACTACAAATAGAAGGCCTTTTAAGGAACATGGGTATGCATTCCATATTAAAATAGTACCTGTAATTTCCTAGAAGTTTTGTTTGTTTGTTTTTTGAGACAAAGTCTCACTCTGTCACCCAGGCTGGAGTGCAGTGGCGCGATCTCGGCTCACTGAAACCTCTGCCTCTTGGGTTCAAGTGATTCTCTTGCCTCAGCCACCTGAGCAGCTAGGACTACAGGTGTGTGCCACCACATCCAGCTAATTTTTTGTATTTTGAGTAGAGACAGGGTTTCACCATGTTGGCCAGGCTGGTCTTGAACTTCTGACCTCAAGCAATCTGCCCACCTTGCCCTCCCAAAGTGCTGAGATTACAGGCGTGAGCCACCGCGCCCAACCTCCTAGAAGTTTTTAATAAAACTATATTGAATTAGTCATTTTTGAGTGCTGACATTATAAGGCAACTGCAAGCTAGATACAACATGTCCTTCTCAAAATATAAATGATCTAGTTAAGAATAGGAATAGAAATAAGGTTTTAAAACACATAAAGTAATATCAATTGAGTACCAACTATATGTGTGAATCATCCATATTCTCTTAACATAAATATCATAAAAACATAATATATATATATCTATGCATGTATGTGTATGTAATTAAACTTAAATAACCAATAACAGTTCAAACCTACTTTACTTAGATCTTTAATATTCTTTTTTTTTTTTTTTTTTGAGACAGGATCTCACTCTGTCACCCAGACTGGAGTGCAGTGGTGTGATCTCAGCTCACTGCAACCTCCACCTCCCAGGAACAAGCGATTCTCCTGCCTCAGCCTCCCAAGTAGCTCAGATTACAGGCACACGCCTCTACCACCCGGCTAATTTTTGTATTTTTAAAAGAGACGGGGTTTCACCATTTTGGCCAGGCTGGTCTCGAACTCCTGACCTCAAATGATCTACCTGCCTTAGCCTCCCAAAGTGCTGAGATTACAGGTGTCAGCCACCGCACCTGGCCAGATCTTTAATACTCTTATTTTCTTCTTTAATTAAACTCACCAACTGAAGCAAATAACTAGTAATAAGATCATATTTTCCTTTCATAGTAGAAAAAAATTAAAAAACTCAAGTACTGTAGGCATACTTATGGTTCTCTGAAAAAATCAGAATCCAAATGTATGCATGCATGTCTTTAAAACTGTCTTGAATTTTGTCTTAAAGAGTGGTTAGAAAATAGTTTTTATCCACAAATTCTTGCCCTAGTTATTATACTCAACAGTTCAGTTTGGAGAAAAATGTAAATCACAGGGGAACCCACCAAACCTGCCGAAGTCACTGTATCTAGGATACTGGTGGTTTCCGATATTTTAGATCAACATTTTCTTCTTACTCCTTACCTTTCCCAAATAAATTCTTCTTAATTCTTAATTCCAAATAAATTCTCCCAAAATACTTCTCCTTACTGCTTCCCAAATAAAACCCAAACTTCTTCACATAGCAAGGTCCTCCAGAATCTGATCTCTAATTATTTTTCAGCCCTGTGCTCAAGGAAAAAGCACCTTTTTCTGCCACCCAGGGAGCACCGTGAGCAAAGGTCCAAGTGGCACACTTCTAGCCACTTGGACCTTTGCTCGCAGTGCTGCCTCCACCCTGATACACTGCCCAAGATCATACTCAAAGGTCCCTTCACCCACAAAGACTTGTGGAACTCCTTGCTCTCACTTGGTCCCTTCTTCCTCAAGCCTGCCCACTCACCACCTGGCACTGAAAAGTGCTCTGCACACACTTGCTTCTTAAATGCCCAAGTCCCAGGGCCAATGGTGATCATTTTAGCCCTTGGCACGTTCAGCGACAGAAGACTGGGAGCTGGGGGGCCTCTTCCTGGAATCAAATGCAGACAATTTCCCACGCCTGCCCACTTGGCTTTCAAGCTCGGCTTCCTCTGCCCTCACATTAAGTCTATCCTATTTATTATCCATTTTTCCTTTGTGAGAAAAAGCATTTTAAGATCTTAGCAAATTAGCAGAAAAAGAAATTAACTTCTTATTCATTTTCATTACTTGATTTCCCCAAGGAAGTGAAAAATTAATGAGAGGACAAAAAGAGAAGTGAAAGAGGCTTTGAGGTGCTTATAAAAGCCACTTTAAGTGGCTTCAAGAGCTGATGGAATTTTTTTCATCATGTCTAATTTCACATCAAAACTTATTCTTTTATAAAATAAAAGGAAAACCATATCATTAGCTCATAAGCTTATGAGCTATGAATAGAATTGAATATGGAGGGAGATTGGCAAAATGGATAAACACATTTCTAAGTGGGCAAGAGAAATCAGAGATGAAGAAGATGAGTACATAAGAAGAACCTGGATTAACTGAAAAGGAATGAGAAAAAGTAATAACAATGATAATACCAATAAAGAAGGCCACAGGGCACCCTGGAGAGCAGGCTCTCACTGTGTGCTGTCAAACCATGCTCAGCACTGCCTAAGTGCTTGATGAATGCATTGAACAAATGCATTTCTCCTCGGTTCCAACACTTGTGGGCTTCAAATGTTTCATGCTTTAAATATCTGGGCTTTTGCACACAGAAATCCTCTGCCTGTGATGGTCCTCCCCAAGACTCCATCCTTTACCTTGTTGATTCCCACTCAACCTTCAGATTGCAGCCCACGTGCTTGGCACTGTGCCTCTGGAAAGTCTCCCAGCCCCGTCTTTGCTCTCTTAGTATTATTCTTTTTTTCAAATGCTTATTGTAGTTTGTAATTATACATAGTCATGTGTTGCTTAACAAGGGGGTATGTTCTGAGAAATGCAGCGTTAGGCAATTTCGTTGTTGTGCCAACATCATAGAGTATACTTACAAAACCTAGGTGGTATGGCCTCTTATACATCTAGTCTATATGGTATAGCCTATTGGTCCTAGGCTATAAATTTGTACAACATGTTACTTTACCGAATACCGTTGGCAATTGGAATAAAATCATGAGGCAACAGGAATTTTTTGGCTCCATTATAATCTTATAGGACCTCTGTCGTATAGTTGTCTATCACTGACCAAAATGTCATCAGGTGGCATCTCACTGTAAATACATAATCAGCTCTTTAAAGTGCAGATAGTATGCTCCATGAGGGCAGAGACAGGTACATTTTTCTCAATACCACTGTATCATCCCTAGAACTAATGTAATGCCTGGCATATAGCAGGCATCTTGGAACCGTTTGTTACACAAATGAATGAAGGGTTTAAATACTTGTTTGGCTTCCTGACTTATTGAGCTTCCCACACACACCAAAATCCAAAACTCCCGGAATGGTTTTTCCTTGCCTCTCCAGTGCCCTATATAGACACCCTCTACACGTGCAACTTGCAGATCTTCCAATGGACCGCATCCTCTCACTACCTCCATGCCCCGCTCATGATGTCTCCACTTTGGAATTCCTTCCTCTGTCCAGTATTCAGGACTCGGCTTTGGCACTGTCTCTTCTGGAAGCCCCTCCTCATCTCTCCCTCAGACTGGATTAGATGCTTTTCTATCATGCACTCCTAACAGGTTCTATCATAGAACTTATCTCGCTTATTTATCATGCTATTTATTCATATGGTTACTTGCATGTTTTTCCCATTACACTGAGTTCCTTGAAATCAGGGATCTAGCTAATAGTCATATGTTGATGTTATATGTGTGTATATTTCTGTCATTTTTTTTTTTTCTGAGATGGTCTGTGTTGCCCAGGCTGCAGTGCAGTAGCACAACCACAGCTCACAGCAGCCTCAACCTCCTGGGCTCAAGTGATCCTCCCACCTCAGCCTCCCCAGTAGCTGGGACTATAGGCGTGAACCACCACCCCCAGCTTATTTTTTAAAACTTTCTGTAGAGACGAGGTCTCAGGCTTGTGTTTTTTTGCCCAGGCTCATGTCATATCTTTTATAAAATATGCTTGGCACAATGTCAGACACATAGATATGTACCTGTTATACAAACTTGGTCTCTGCTGAACGAACACACTGAATAGTCATTTTGCAAACAGAAAAGATTAAGTCAGATCATATCATGAAATAAAAGACACTTAAAGGAACTAAATATTCTGTGACTGAGTGTTGAATTAGCTTCTTTTTTATGATATGCTCAAATTACTTCAATCCTATATAAATGTTGAAAAACAAAGCAAGAGACACTCAGGGAAAAGTCAAAAACTTACAAGAAGCATCAGCATGAAAGATCCCATATAGATGATCAGGAAAAACAACGAGATCATAGTTAGAGTGAGAATTCCACGTATCCACCAGTTTTTCCACCTACAAAGAAAACGTGAAGCTAGTATTTAACGTGTTCTTAAGGTTTTTTGTGTGGTTTCAGTATTGATTTGCCAGATTTATGAATTTTCCTTAACTATACTTTAAGATTCCACTACTTCACTTTATATAACAAACAACAAAAACAAAAAACAAACAGCATTCATTCACACACTGGGAGATAAATTAACTTTTAAAGTTATGTTAGCCAAGAAAGAAAATAATTTTTTTTTTTTTTTTTTTTTTTTTTTTTTGAGACGGAGTCTCGCTCTGTCGCGCCCAGGCTGGAGTGCAGTGGCGCGATCTCGGCTCACTGAAAGCTCCACCTCCTGGGTTCACGCCATTCTCCTGCCTCAGCCTCCCGAGTAGCTGGGACTACAGGTGCCCGCCACCACACCTGGCTAATTGTTTTGTATTTTTAGTAGAGACAGGGTTTCACTGTGTTAGCCAGGATGGTCTCGATCTCCTGACCTAATGATCTGCTTGCCTCAGCCTCCCAAAGTGCTGGGATTACAGGTGTGAGCCACCACGGCCGGCCAGAAAGAAAATAATTTTTGTTAAATGTGAGTGGGGAATAAACCGTGAGGTTAGGACGTTAGGTGGTCAGGGTGGATGTGAAAGTCAGGCATCCCACCAGGGACCACATGGAGGGGAAGAACGAGCCAGGTACAAAAGCCCTCAAAAGAGATGATGCCCAATTAGGATGGCAGATGAATACAGTCATGATTGTAAGAATATGATATAGACAGCATGGACTGCCAATGAGAATAAGTAATGAAAGATAATACCGAACTAAAACTGGAAAGAACAGTGATTTCAGTGAAATGAAGGAGTGAGGTGCCAGTTACCTAAGAGGTCAGCCACTGAGGATAAAGACAGATGGAAGGACACTTCTGTTGTTCAAAGTGTATTGACTGCTTTCTTTGATTAGGGACAAAGCCTTTAGTAAAAGTATTTCCTTGGCTGGGCGTGGTGGCTCACGCCTGTAATCTCAGCACTTTGGGAGGCTGACGTGGGCAGATCACGAGGTCAGGAGATCGAGACCATCCTGGCTAACACGGTGAAACCCCGTCTCTACTAAAAATACAAAACAATTAGCCGGGCATAGTGGTGGGCGCCTGTAGTCCCAGCTACTTGGGAGGCTGAGGCAGGAGAATGGCATGAAGCCGGGAGGTGGAGCTTTCAGTGAGCCAAGATCGCGCCACTGCACTCCAGCCCGGGCGACTGAGCGAGACTCCGTCTCCAAAAAACAAAGTATTTCTTTATCCTTGGGCCTTTCTTTGCTCCTCAGAGCAGAGCTTTCCTGCTGGTACACCGGCTGGTCCTTGCCATGCTGAGAACTGGTCTCCCTCAACCCTCGCTGTAAGGGCCTGGCATGCCCGACCGCACCCCACCACCGCCACAAGCCTCACACTTCATCCCCAGTGTGCCATACAAATAATCACTCCTTGTGTTACCATGTCATATAAACTGTTGGCAGCTCTGTATGAAAAATCCAGAATTTCTGAATGCTCCTATATACAAATGATGACTTCTATATTTAGAATTGTCGCTGTTTTTCTTTAGGACTTTTCTGATTTTTATTAATTCAACTGGTAGCATTTAAATTATGTTACAAGAGATTTTGATTCAACTTAAAGTCTAGTAACATATATGCAGTGTATTCTAAGCACAAGTCCTCACTCCTTTTTTAAAAAAAAAAAAAAAAGAGACAGGGTCTTACTATCTTGCCCAGGCTGGTCTCTAACTCCTGGGCTCAAGTGATCCTCCTGCCTTGGCCTCCCAAAGTGCTGGGATTTCAGGTGTGAGCCACCATGTCCAGCCCTCATTCCCTTCTTAGAACAGAAATATTAGCTGCCTTCATAAGGTATAGAATTGCTTCAGCCCAGGAGTTTGAGACCAGCCTGGGCAACATGGTAAAAACCCAGCTCTACAAAAAATGCAAAACTTAGCTGGGCGTGGTGGTACTCGCCTGTGGTCCCCGCTACTGAGGGGCGGGGGGAGTGGGGGGAGAAGAGGCGGGGCAAGTTGGGGGCTGAGGTGGGAGGAACACTTGAGCCCAGGAGGTCAAGGCTGCAGTGAGCCATGATTGTGCCACTGCACTCCAGCCTGGGTGGCAGAGCAAGATACTGTCACTTAAAAAAAAAAAAAGGATTACATTCCTTGCTTTCAACCACTCTCCAATATAGTTTAAATACTTCCAACAAATACTCTTTTCAAATATTCCTTTTATCATGTCATTTCTGCACACAGGATCTAAAATACCAACATACCAACAACATACATTTTTTTCCAGCTTCCGAGTTTCTTCATAAGGTAGTCAAATTGCATTCATTCAACTTTATTTCCCTCTATTGTTTAACAAACTATGTAGACATAAACTTCTCATGAGAGCATGAGCATGAGGCAGAACTAAAAATGAGTGTAGAGTCAAAAATGCTATGGCTAAAAGGCCCCATGTAGTTGTACAGATATAACTGTTTGTGGATTAATGGATGGATTAGGAAACTGGGCTAGGTCACAAATCTAGTCAGAGGTAAATAAAGGACCACAAGCCAAGGCAAAATCCTGTCTCTATAAAAAATACAAAAATTAGCCAGGCATGGTGGCTCATGCCTGTAGTCCCAGTTACCTGGGTGGCTGAGGTGGGAGGATTGCTTGAGCCTGAGAGGTAGAGGTTGAGGTGAGTTGAGACTGCACCACTGCACTCCAGTCTAGGCAACAGAGTGAAACCCTGTTTTAAAAAAAAAGTAAGGGGAGGGCATAAAACTTGACCAAGGGATTTCCCTTTTAGGACTTTATCCTAAGGAAATAATTAATGGATGTTAAAATAAAGTTACTACAAAGAAAAATGTTTAATGTAGAGGTATTTTTAATTGTGAACATTTAGTAATATACTAAATGCCCAGAAATAGGTGGTCAGTTGGATAAACTAGACCATAGCCATGCAGCAAAATATACAGACATTAAAAATGTTTCTGAAATATATTTAGGATCCTGCATGAAATGTTGTTCCTAATAATACCATGGAATGAAAATGAAAACAGTAAGGTAGAAAGCAGTACAATCTCATTTTTGCTTTACACACATCCATACATACACACACATACACACACACACACACACACACTGCACAAGAAAAAAGCCTCAAAGAGTAAACACTGAAGTATTCTAAATATTAATGTCTTGGTAGGAGGATTATAGGATTTTTTTTTTCTGCAAGTAATGTACATTTCTTATGTAATTACTATTTTTATGTAATCTACAAATTCTAAGTCTTTGCAAGACAGTCTGTTTTCAATATTAGACTAAAAACAGGATAAAAATGTATAAAACAGATTACATGTAAAACATTCATGTAATCTTTGTAGAAAAGTTTCTCGAGAAGATTGAAACCATTATACTATCTATTGTTCATTTTCTAAAACCAATTCACTCATAAATAGCATAGATAAGAATACAGGCATTGAAGCCACAGTACCTAGGTTCAGAATGTGGGTCCATAACTTACTAGCTACATGACACTTGATATATAATATCTGCCTACGTTTCCACATTTATATACCTGTGTTACAAGGCTGCCATGAGAATATTAGTCAATACATATAAAGTGCCTGAAACAATACTAGTACATAGTAAATGCTAAATAAATATTAGCTGTTAGTATTTGCTATTGTTACTTTATATCAGAAAAAAAAACAACTTCATGATTAAGGAAGATCTTATTATGAATGACACACACAAATCTGGCATCATTCTCATAGAACATCGACTACACAAAATTTCAGTTCTGAGATAGACTTGATGAGATTTTAATGCAAAGTTATATCTGGGAATTAGGTCATGAAAACAACTGGGAACAAGAACTATTAAAATAATCATGCTTTTCATAGCAGATCAAAGATATGTTCTATTGGTTAAAAAATATGAAAATGTTGCTTTTAACCAATATATTCTAATATGGTTATCCCTTACAAAGTAAAAAAAAAAAGAAAAATTCATATTACATTTACTAGATACAACTAAACTAGTGGTTTTCAGACTGCAGGCTATGACCCAAGGGTAGTAAAATCCATTGAATAAGTTACATGTAGCATTTTTTGTTCAATAACATAGAACAGCATCAAATAGAAAAGAAATCAGAGGGTATTACACAGTAATGGGAAGAATTGTTTCATAACATTTTTGCAGCAGTTAAAATATACATTTGTGTGTCTTGGAATGTGGTATACAATGTATTTCTTCCTGTGTCATAGTGTCAAAAAGTTGGGGAAACATTGTTCTTTCTACAACAATATGTAACATTTCATACATTAATCTGGACAAAAGCTTAGGTTTACTTTGCTTTTATAAATTTTATAATTCATATTACTAAAGTATACAATGAAGGGTAATATAATTAGCTGAAATTTTGTGGTCATCACACATTTTTAAATGTTGCACAAATATAAAATGGTAATGGATTGTGGAGTTTTAGACAATAATCTTAAACTCAGTTAAAAGAAAAAAAAATACTGGCCTGGTGCCATGTTTCACGCCTGTAATCCCAGCACTTTGGGAGGTCAAAGTGGGCAGACTGCTTGAGCCCAGGAGTTCAAGACCAGCCTGGGCAACGTGGTAAAACCCCATCTTATTTAAAAAATGAAAGAAAGAAAAGAAAAAAGAAAAAAAATACCTATTTCTGTCTGGCATTTGAAAAATAGGGAACAGACACTATGGAGTTTTATAAGGTGTTCTAATACCAGAAAAAGCAATGTGACATGGTAAATAGATCATAGACTTCAGAATCTGAGTCCAAGGCAAGAATCCCAGGTCTATATCTTACTAGCTCTGTAGCCTTCAATAATTAACCTCTCAGCCTTGGTTTTCTTATACTTCACAAGGTTTTAAGGGTGGATACACATTAAATACATAGAACTATACCTCGGATATTAGGTGGCCTTTTTGACCACCTAATACCATAGCTGGAAAACTTACAAAAAGCCAAATTTATTACATGGACAAGGATAACCTCAAAGCCTATCTTGTGCACTAAGATATACTCATCTTCATCCAATCATACCTTGAAGATAAACCAGATAGAGCTTTTTTGAGAATCTCAGGGGTTCTATCTGAGGATGGTGGAATTTCCGGAATATCAGAATCTGTTCTGGAATCCAAATCTCCATATCTGTCATCAATATCTGTTTCCTAAAATTAAAAAGACAAATTACTTTGCAAAATCATGTTTAAAAAAGCACAGGCTGGCCAATACATTCATTTATTGCTCAGTGTGTCAAATCTCAGTTACATAATTTGAAACAAAGAAACTACTATTTATCTTGAAAATCTTAGCACTGCTATACTTCTTTGTTAGGAAAGTTCGACTATCTTCGCTAAAATCTACTACTAATAATACAAAGGATAACTTTAAACAAAAGACACAAAAGAAGCTCCCATATTTTCTAAATCAGAAATATACCCCTAAAATCAGATATGTATTGTTTTGCCACTTAACTGGGAGATCACGGTGTTAGTTCCATGTAGATTCTGATCAGCTGTTGAGTCCCTTTTTAAATTTGATTTCAATTAAAGCATCAACAATAAGAGTAATATCTTACACAAGTGTAGCATTTCACATATATTTGTAAACATTTCAACTTCCATCATTTTTATTAGATCCTCAAGAGAGAATCCCAATTGAAGCAGGTCAAATGGACCTCATCTCTATTTTACTGGTAGGTAAACTATGATCAACAGCATTTGGTGATGAGATTTTTAAAGAAGTTATTTAAAACACAAACCGACTTCTGAGTGCATGTACAGGAGCTGCGTGAGTATGATGGAGATGGCAGGGAGCTCTAGGCCTTTCAACAAAGGTGGTCACTGCAGAATTTCCAGGGATAGGGTGATCAATGCAATTTTCAAAACAGAAATGTCATCTAATGCTCAGTTTTAAAGTTGTTCATTCTGCTGTAAGTCTCCACTGCCATGTTCTTTCCTCTTCTACAACCTCTGCCGCCTCAGGCCCTACCCTTTTCATCCTACCCTGGCAACCTTCAGTTATGAGTGGTGAACACACAGAAACCTTGGGAGAATGGCTTACAGAGGAGGAAACTGGAGTGAGGGTGTTGAACTGGGATAGAGGAAAGAGAATATTCCCTGGAGGCAAATACAAATAGAGCATTGAGCAGGATATCAAGCCTGAAATAATCCTAGGAATAAAAGCACCCAACAATTCAGAATGTTGAGGATTCTCAATCCAAACTCAGCCCTTATTAGCTCCAAAACATTGGCAAATGTCATCACCCCTTTGAACTGTTTCTTCATCCCTAAAATGAAGCATTTAGTATAATGCCAAGGACTTAGTAAATTCAAATAAGCAGTAAGATAATATTATGATTGAATCAAGTCTTCTAATTGCTCATTAGGAGGCTCACCAAATATAATGTTAGTCTTCGGGAGTATTTTCAGTTTTCATAAAGCACTAATAAACTTTAGTTTACTCACTTTTTAAGTACACAATTACGAAATTAAATGTGTCAACGTACCCTAAATTACAAATGAGAAATAGAAATGTCAAATTCCCACTGTGACACCGAGAGTCAGTTGGCCCTGAAGCTGCTTAAATAGAGAGCGATGGTAACTAATAAACAACCAGATAGAACATCCCTTCAGAAAATGGCAGGGCACCTGCCGTCAGTCTGGTAAGCTACAGAGCTTGGACATCTAGAACAAGGGAAACACATCAGTTTTTTTTTTCTTTTCCCTGCCATTTTCTTTTCACCTTTAATAACCCAGAGTATTGACAGGGGTGGTGTGAGGGGTAGTGGGGTTGGTGACTAACGGAAGTGGTTCTCCAGGGCAGTATCACCATCCTACAAAAAGAGCATGAGACTAGGAATCAGGAGTTACCAGCTCTAATTCCACCTCTACTCTAACTAGCAGTGAGACAAATGGCAAATCACTTAATCTGAAGGAAACTCAGGCCTTGGTTTCCTTATTTATAAAATACTAAAACCATTAGACTAGCATTCAAATTGTGCTCCTCAAAATATTAAAGTTCTCTGCAAGCCACTTCAAAGTCCACTTTGCAATAATGGTGATGTGCTGCAACCCTCCCCTCCTCACCCTCAACAAGGCTGTCCTGCTTTTATTTATATTATTTAAGCTTCTGATTTCTATTTTATACCCTTTAGAGAAACACAAAATAAAAACTTAAATTGCACCAGGAGTCTATTTCATTCAGTAATTAAAGAATACAAGATAATTTCTAAATAGTGGCATTTTGGAGCAACGCTACTCAACTATGAGAATGAGCAGCAGAGGCCCTTGTTTTACTGTATTTAATGCATAGACTCTGTTGCAAAGATGCTAGACTTGAAAAGGAAAATAAGAGTGTGAATGGAGATCAGGGAAAAGAAGGAAGTACTATAATACTTTTAATGATCAAATAGAGCCATGCGGCACTGTGCATGTTGAATGAAGGTATGTATGTATGTATGTATGTATGTATGCATGTATGTATTTATTTATTTGAGATGGAGTCTCACTCTGCCACCCAGGCTGGAGTGCAGTGGTGTAATCTCAGCTCACTGCAGCCTCTGCCTCCCAGGTTCCAGCGATTCTCCTGCCTCAGCCTCCCGTGTTGCTGGGATTACAGGTATGCCCCACCAGGCCCGGCTAATTTTTGTATTTTTAGTAAAGATGGGGTTTCACCATGTTGGCCAGGCTAGTCTCGAACTCCTGACCTCAGGTGATCTGCCCGCCCTGACCTCCCAAAGTGCTGGGATTACAGGGGTGAGCCACCGTACCTGAATGAAGGCATTTAAAATGTTTACAAGAACCTAAAAATTCGTAGCTGCTTCTTCTCCAGGTCATAATTTAAAGATAATGATCCTCAACTTTCTATCTTGGGCCTGTGTTCTCCCACCACCACGTGATCTCATGGACCCCATACACGGATGACTCCCCGTAAACTTATGTCTCCAGCTTCCAACATGCCATCTCCAGGTGGTTTTCCACTGGCATCATTTGAAATTCAACAGAAGCAATGGACTTCTCTCTCTTCCACATCAAAATGCTGCCTCCTTCTGTAATTCCTTCTTTGGAGAAGATACTACCTACCGCCAATCCAGTTAACCAATTCCTCAGGTCAGAAACTTAGGCATCACCTTAACACTTGACATCTGCCTCCTTTAACCAAAACATTCAGTCGGCACCAAGTCTGTCATTTGTCTTTCCCTCCATGTCTTTTTCTTTTGCCCCCCCTTTTTTTTTTTTTTTTTGAGACAGGGTCTTACTCTGTCACCTAGGCTGGAGTGCAGTGGCGTGATCTTGGCTCATGGCAACCTCAGACTCCTGGGCTCAAGCCATCCTTCCACCTCAGCCTCCTGAGTAGCCGGGACTACAGGCATGCACCACCACACCTGGCTAATTTTTTTTGGCATTTTTCATAGAAATGGTGTATCACCATGTTTCCCAGGCTGGTCTTGAACTCCTGGGCTCAAGCAATCCACCTGCCTTGGCCTCCCAAAGTGCTGGGATTACAGGTGTGGGCCACCATGCCCAGCCTCCCTCCATTTCCATTCTCATTCACTGCTGCAAGCCTTGCTGAGCATCACCTTCTTCTGTAAACATCCCAGAAGGCATTTTTGAAGAAATTTTTCTAAAATGTCTATGAAAATGCAAAGAACATAGAAGAGCCAAACAAGTTTGGAAAAAGAATAAAGTTGAAGGACTTATATTACCTGTTTTCAAGAGTTCTTATAAAGCTACTGTAATCAAGACAATGTGGTATTGACAAAATAGACAAAATGATCAATGGAAAAGAATAGTCCATAAATAAACCTACATACATATGGTCAACAGATTGACAACAAAGTTGCAAAGGTAATTCAACACATGGTACTGGCACAATTTTAACAAAAAACCTTGATCCATACCTCACACCACAGATAAAAATTAAATCAAAACAGATCAGACATTTATATAAAGCTATAAATCTTACATAAACTCTCTGGGACCTTGGTTAGGCAAAAATTTCTTAGTATGATAACAAAATTATTATCCGCCAAAAAAATGATAAATATAACTTCACCAAATTAGAATTTTCTTTTCTCAAAAGATACTAAGAGAATGAGAAGACAAGTCACAGAACGAAACATATTTTCAAATCACATATCTAACAAAGGACTTGTAATCTGGAATACATAAAGAACTCTCAAAATTCGACAAGGAATCAATAAATGAACAAAATATTTGGACAGACGTTTCAGGGGCAATGCACAGATGGTAAATAAACATATGAAAATATGTTCAACATTATTAGTCATTAAGGCAATGCAAGTCAAAATCACAATGTGATTCTACCATACATGTATCAGAATGGGTGAAATTTTAAAATTGAACAACCAAATGTTGGAGAAAATCTGGAGGAACTGAAAGGCTTGCGCACTGCCGGTGAGAATGTAAAACAGTACAACCAGTTTGGAAAACAGTATCACAGTTTTTTTTAAAATTACATATACAACCAACAACTGACCCAGCCATTTCACTCCTAGGTATTTACCCAAGATAAACTGAAGTGTAGATACAAGCAAAGACTTGTGCACAAATGTTCATGGTAGCTTTACTTGCAATAGCTCCAAACTAGGGACAACTCAAATAGCCAACAGGGAAATGGACAAATTATGTTACTTTCATACAGTGGAATATTCTCTTGTGATAAAAACAAGTGAACAATTGATACAGGGATGAATCTCAAAATAATTATGCTGAGTAAAAGAAGCCAGACAAAATGTACATGTAATACGTATATATATATACACACATGTATATGTATATATATACACACACGTATATGTATATATATATACACACACACGTATTATATTATTCCATTTATATAAAATTCCAGAAAATGCAAACTCATCTATAGTGCCAGAAAGCAGATTAGTAGGTGTCTAAGGATGAGGGAAGAACTACAAAAAGGGGCAAACTTTTAGTGGTGATAGATTAGCTCATTATCTTGATTATAATGATGGCTTCATAGGCATATATATATATATGTCAAAATTTGCCAAATTATATTTACTATGGAATGAATGTTTCTGTCCCTGCCAAAAAACAAATTATACAATGAAGTGCAATTTTCCAATGTAATGTTATCTGGAGGTAACCTTTGTAAGATAATGAAGTCAATTAGGTAATTAGGGTGGAGACTCACAAATGGGTTTGGTGCCCTTATAAAGAGGCACAAGAAATAATCTCTCCACCACGGGAGGACACAGCAAGTTATCTGTCTGCAAAGGGCTCCCAGCAGGAACCAAATTGGCCAGCATGTTTATCTTGAATGTCCAGCCTCCAGATTTATAAGAAATCAATTCCTGTTGTTTAGGCTACAGTATTTTCATTATAACATCTTGAGCTAAGATAGCACTTTAAGTGTACTCAATTTAGTGAGTATCATTTATAGTTCATGGGGACTCTTAAAGAGCAGTCCAGGAAAGAGAACTGAGGTGCTTCCCAATACTGAGGACAAAAAGGACAAGAACAAGGACAAGGGGCTCAGGGAACAAAGGATACAGTTCATCAAGAGGATGATTCCATCATTACACACTGTACACAGGTTTCAAAATATGACACTGTACTCCATAAACATATACAACTATTATGTCAGTTGAAGTAAAAAAGAGCTGGGCGCAGTGGCAAGCAGCTATTTCCAGCTATTCAGGAAGCTGAGGTAGGAGGGCCTCTTGAGCCCAGAAGCTAGAAATCACCCTGGGCAACATAGCAAGATCCCACCTGAAAATAAATTAATTAAAATAAGAATCAAAATTTTAAAAATAGATGATGGCTCCAAAAGGAAGTCTCTAAACAAATGAAGGTAAAGTAGTGGTTAAAAATGCAACAAAGGATAATATATTAAATCACTCATACTTTTCATCTCTTTTACAACTGGCCCCTTAAAAAGTGAGTATACATATGTAACAAACCTGCACGTTGTGCACATGTACCCTAAAAGTATAATAATAATAAAATTTAAAAAAAAAAAGAAAAAGAAAAAAAGTGAGTTAGAAAACCAGGGTCAGCTCTTCCGTCAAGAATCCCTTGATGTGGACACTGATCCCTGTAGCTCAGTTCAGCATTAAGATTTGCAATTAAGCCAAAGGAAACCCACAGAGACATAGAGCTCCACACCTGAAAGGAGGCAGCCTTTTAAAAATCTTGAAACTAAACAGTTTTACTTGAAAGAACATGAGGCTGTGCTCCTGATTTCAACATTTTCTGTCTGTTTCTTCAAGGTTTTCTTTTTCTTTTTTTGGAGATGGAGTCTCGCTCTGTCACCCAGGCTGGAGTGCAGTGGCGCCATCTCGGCTCACTGCAAGCTCCGCCTCCCGGGTTCAGGCCATTCTCCTGCCTCAGCCTCCCGAGTAGCTGGGACTACAGGCGCCCGCCACCACGCCCGGCTAATTTTTTGTATTTTTAGTAGAGACGGGGTTTCACTGTTTTAGCCAGGATGGTCTCGATCTCCTGACCTCGTGATCTGCCCACCTCGGCCTCCCAAAGTGCTGGGATTACAGGCATGAGCCACCGCACCCGGCCTTCTTCATGGTTTTCATACAGGCATGGATTCCTTCTCTTTCTCCCAGGAGTGGAAGTGAAGAGAAGGAACTGCTTTCTATCTGTGCTGGGGAGAAGGACTAAACTGATTTAATTCCTAGTGAGTCAGCAGTTTGGTGAACGAAGAGTGAGGAAGCTCAAGACCTCTACAATGATAGAGAATGGTCAAGGGACTTAGTAACACTGTTTTGTTTCTTTTGAGGCAGGGTCACCCAGGTTGGAGTGCAGTGCACTATCATGACTCACTACAGCCTCACCGTCCCAGGCTCAAGTGATCCTCCCACCTCAGCCACTCAAGCAGCTGGGACTACAGGTGGAGCCACCACACCTGGCTAATTTTTTGTTATTTTTTGTAGGGACAGGGTCTCCCTATGTTGCCCAGGCTGGTCTCAAACTCCTGGACTCAAGCGATCCTCCCACCTTGGCCTCCCAAAGTGCTGGGATTACAGGTGTGAGCCACTGCTCCCACAACACTGTATTTTATAGACAGAAATCTGGTTACCTCATTCATCAGCTCTGTGGTCCTATCCTACACTAATTAATGATAATTGATAAAGCCTCCTTATTTTTTTTTAATTTGAACTGCAAAGGGAAAGACTCGTCCCCAAATCTTTCTCCGCAGCCCTGTTCTATTCCCCACTGAAGGAAGGAGGTGACTGGTTGGTCCAGTGTACCATTTTACTAATCCAATCAGGAGTTACACTTTGTGGTGGATCCCAATGCTTGGATAAGAGAAAACCAAATGTGTCTCAACATAACATAAAATGCCTGAGTAAAAGGCAAACCTGATTACATCATCCACCTACCTCCTCATCACAGGGTATAAACCCAGCCTCCTCTTACTCTCCAGCCAGGGCTTTGGCCACACCCACCCAGCCACTCCAGGCTCTGCAGAACTAAAGCTTCTGCGCTCCCCACAGTGTGAAGAGTCTTAGCCTCTCAATATTGTGCTACGGTATTCTTCTATTTATAACTTACGCTCTTCCTCTTTGAGCCTGGCTTTGCCTGACTGGTGCCTATTTATCTTTAAGGTATCAGCCTAGATGTAATTTCTAGAAAACTCTTCTTCAGGGAGCCTGTCAAGGGCAAAATAATGCTTCCCTCCCCACTCCCCCCAGCAAGATATTCACGTCTTAATCCCAGAACATGTGAAGATGTTGGTACAATTCAAGGGAGAATTAAGGAAGTGGGCAGGATTAAGTTTGCTAATCAACTGATCTTGACGTGGTGAGCTTATCCTGGATTATACAGGTGAGTCTAATATAATCACAAGGGTCCTTATAAGTAGAAGACTGGAGGATCAGAGTCAGAGAAGAGATGACAGAAGCAGAGGTATAGTGATGCTGGTTTTGAGCAAGGAGTAAGAGGCCACCAGCCAAGGCATGCTGTTAGCCTCTAGAAGCTAGAAAAGGCAAGGAAACAGATTTTCCCCTGCAGCCTGCAGAAGGAACATGGTCCTATCGGGACATCTTCACTTTAGCCTAGGGAGACCCATTTTGGACTTCTGAGCTCCAGAACTGTAAGGTAAGTTTACATTATTTTAAGACACTAAGTTTTTAGTGATTTGTTTTAGCAGCAATCAGAAGCTAGGGGAGCTCCTCAGCCCATTTTGTGCAACTCTTCACATGCCAACATTTGTATGACATGTTTTGATTGCCTGTTCACCCAGCAGTCTCACCCACCATGGCCATTCCTGCAACCAGGAGCTTGGTGAGTATGTGCTGAGAGAATTATGACTGTCATCTCTCTATCCCCAAATGGAATCGGGCCAAGTCTTCCAAGCTACAGTATTGCTGCTCTGTTTTTTGCCATTCCTAAGATGCTATCTACAATATTCAAATCTTACTTAATTTTAAGGCCCATTTTAAGACTTTCCTAGATGTTTGGCTCCTTCTGATCTTTCTCCAGTGATATCTCATTCTATTATACATTAAGATCATACTATTTTGTATGGTTTCATTTATGTAAGTCTTAAATTCCAAATTAAGAATAAAGATCACTAGAAGAAAAAAACTCCATGGAATTACACAAAAGAACAGAGAAAATTAAGGAGTTTCACTCAAAATCTGAATTATTACTGCCATCCCAAACTTGTTTTTTACCTGAGATCTTATTAATGATTGGTCCTCACAGGTACATCACTTTTTCAGGGCTAAGATAAATAATGCCTCCAGCTTTTCTGCCTTGCCTTCATTTAGAGTGAAAAACAAGTACGGTTGGCCCCCTCACATTTGTGGGTTCCATATTCGTGAATTTAACCAGCCTCAGATGAAAAATATTCAAAGGGGAAAAAAAGGTGGTTGCATCTGTACTAAACACATAGATTTTTTTCTTGTCATTATTCTCTAAACAATACAGCATACTATATTGTACAACTACAGTATGCAACTATTTATGTAGAATTTACATTGTATGAGGTATTATAAATAATTGAGAAATAAAAATAAAAGCCCAAGCCCTCCCAGCTGACTGAACAAACCCCTTCTTGGCCAAAGGGACACCAGAGAAACTTCGGAAACTGAGTTTCAGCCACGATAGGACAGGAGGTTGGACATGCCTCAGTATGCCCCTTCCTTATTAACCTTTAGCCAGAATTCTTTCCTAAGGAGTAAGCAGAAACCAGCTCCAGAAAACAAGAAACAGAGTACCCTTTCTTTTATCACCTTTAGCCAGTCATCTGAGGCTGCTACTGGACTCTCCCTCTTTGCAGCTTTGATATGACAGCTTGCCAGTTTCACAATGCACCCCTTTCCTAAAAACTGACCATCACCAGACTGATTTTGGCCACCTCTTGGATGATGTGCATTGAGGGTTTTCATATCCTGTGCTTCACCTTTGAGAGCACTTTGGGAGCCCGAGGCAGAAGGACTGCTTGAGCCAAGGAGTTTGAGACCAGACTGGACAACATAGGGAAACCCCATCTCTACAAAAAAAATGTAAAAATTAGCTGGGCATGGTGGTGCATGCCTGTGGTCCCAGGAACTCGGGAGGCTGAGGTGGGAGGATCACTTGAGCTTGGGAAGTTGAGCCTGCAGTGAGCCATGACCCATAGATATGGAGAGCCAACTATGTATATATGGCAAGATAAAGCAAATTTAGCCATCTCTTAATAACTGTTAAGTCCTAGGTATGCTGATGATCATTGTACTAACCTTTTAACATTTTGATATTATTAAAAAGTTACAATTAAAAAGTAGGGAAAACTTTAATATTGAGACTCAGGACATATTACCCTAAAATATGACTATAGAGAACTAGAATATGCCACCCCAAAATATACTTCTTTGGTATATTTCAAGATTATAATTCTGAGAAACTGCAGACACATTAGTAGCTCTGAAATGCAGTTATTTTGTAAAAAAATGTATATCTATAAAGGAAATCTACATTAGTAAAGTATTTGTATAAGGAAGACAGCTGCTCTGAGACAATTTTTATTACCTGAGAGACTATCCGCATAACAAGACAGCCTTTATTCACCATGCATTTCCTCCCCTTACCCTCCCAGAACTTGCGTGGCCAGCACCCCTTAGAAGCTGAATAGGTTCCTTTCAGTATCTCAGGGTGCTATATAAACTTCAAAAATCTGACCCTTCTTTCCTGTTTTGTTTTGCACATATGTAATTAAACAAGAGAAAAATGGTTTTTCTCTTGTCTTATGTCAATTTAATTTGTAGCCCAGCCAAGAAACCTAGAAGGGTTTTCACTCCCCTACACTAAATAATATATTGATTGAGGTGAAAAAAGAAAAACAGCTCTGAGCTGACCCAGCTATGTGAGGTATGTAAAATTTATCAGGCCCCAGAGTATGGGACTTCAGTCACACCCCCACACCCGTGCCTGGGAGCAATTACTTAAAGGCATTTTGTTTCAGACTCGCTGCCTCACCCCTTATCTTCCTGGAATTTATGATGCAAAGAACAATGTGTAGCCAATCAATAGTTTATTTTAATCTAAATTCTTGTTAAACAATTTAGGATCTGCCTTTTCTTTTTTCCTTAAAAACCCATTTGTAGGCCAGCACGGTGGCTCATGCCTGTAATCCCAGCACTTTGGGAGGCCGAGGTGGGTGGATCACTTGAGGTCAGGAGTTCGAGACCAGCTTGGCCAACATAGTGAAACCCCGTCTCTACGAAAATACAAAAATTAGTCAGGCGTAGTGGAGAGCGCCTGTAATACCAGCTACTCAGGAGGCTGAGGCAGGAGAATCGCTTGAATCTGGGAGACAGAGGTTGCAGTGAGCCAAGATTGTGCCACTGCACTCCAGCTTGGGTGACAGAGCAAGACTCTATCTAAACGAGGAAAAAAAAAAAAAAAAAAAACCTTGTAACTGCTGCTAATCAGAGTGTATACTCAGGGCAACTTGAATCTAAGCTCCAGAGTGGCCATCCTCAAGCTTTGAGCTCAAATAATCATACATTTGAAATTCATTATTAAAGGTGACAGAGGATGCAAACATATGTTGTAAACCTATCAAGACAAAGAAGGAATACCTCTGAGAGGATAAGTCACCCAGATCGCTAGCTAGTATCCTTATCTTCTTGTATACTTTGTACACCTTTTTGTACCAACCTCGCATTTATTAAAAGCAGTATACATTATTACAAATGGGACTACTACAAGCAGAATTCCAGGGGGCACTATCTACATTGAACTCTACATGAATAGTGTCCCATAGAATTGTTCGAAGCCTCAACTCTGAGACGGTTCAAGTACAAGCATAGTACGTAGATGAAAAAATAAAAAGCACAACCTTGAAAGACGAGTCTAATTTGGTTTCCTGAATCTGGATTTTTATATATTGAGATAAAATGTGAACTTCCAGATGGGCTTAATAAATATTCATTGACCCACGGACAGCCCCATATTGTTTGTGAAATGACCTGCTTGGGACTGGAAGGTAGCAGTGAGCCACAACTTAACTGTCAAGATGTCTGATCCCACCTGGGTCACCCAGGTGATGAAGTCAGATTGGCTACATCAGCCTTGCAGAAAGCTCTTAAATAGTTGGCCATGGGTTCCGGCAAATAAAGGGAACTACAACCATAGCCAGGAAGCAGAAAAGCAACACTGCTTTCTTAGCTGCGTTGTTTGCAAAAAGCAGCTATAAATTTCCATAGATAAGAGTCCACTCTGGACTGGACTCTTTTTTCTCCCATCCTGTGCCTTTCAATTTCGTATTTTAAAAGTTTAAAATCTTGACAGTTCTGAGAAAGTCTTAAGCAAACAAACATTCAATGACATGACCTGAAAAATATCTTTCACCTCATTTTGAGGATAAGAAAATAAGTAAATACTTACATAATAAACTTGGTGTATCTCAGGGATGATCAAAAACCAATTGGTTGGCTGGGCACAGTGGCTCACGCCCGTAATCCCAGCACTTTGGGAGGCCAAGACAGGTGGATTACTTGAGGTCAGGAGTTCAAGACCAGCCCGGCCAACATGGTGAAACCCCATCTCTACTAAAAATACAAAAATTAGCTAGGCTTTTGTGCTGCATGCCTGTAATCCCAGCTACTTGGGAGGCTGAGGTGGGAGAGTTGCTTGAAACGGGGAGCGGGGGAGGCGAAGCTTGTAGTGACCCAAGATCGTGCCACTGCACTCCAGCCTGGGTGACAGAGTGAGACTCTGCCTCAAAAAAAAAAAAAAAAAAAAAAAAAAATTGGTCATTAATGAAATTACTTCCTCTCCATTTCTAGAGTTGTTTCAAAATGTGATGTCATTCTCATTAAATAAGTTCTGAAACATTTCTCAACCAAATAAAGTATAAACAGCTATAAAATGAAATAAAAGCTAATGATTTCTTGTAATTGATCATAAGTAAGCGATGAAACACTTGAAGTGCTGTTTTAAATCTAGGCGCCTGAAATCACCCAATGACAGGCTTTCAGCTAAAAATTTCTAATCCACTGCCAACATTTCATAGATTCAAAAAGACCAAATTAGTCCAAAATCACACAAGGTAGTAACAAAGTAAAAATTTTCTTAATGTTTTAAATTGATTTTATACATTTAGGACCACACATCTGATTTCTCCTTTACATTTTTTAATTAGAAAATTTAAGGTAAATCCTGGCTCTAAATAGCATGATTCTGAGCAGGGCATTTAGGCTGTCAAATTCCAATTTTCTCATATGTAAACTAAACCTATCTCCCTTGCCTATATAATTGTTAAAAGACTAAAATTGATATTAAGTATAAGCAAGTATTTTGCAAATTATAAATTATTTTGCACTAAAAAATTAGTTTATATCATTATTCCATGCAGGGAAAGTCCATAATTCAAGAGATTAATATATTCTACAATCAGTTGTTGAGCAACAAACTAATCCTGACACCACCTCTTTTCTCAAAGAGTATAAAAAAGCCACAAAAAAGTAACATTCAAGCAGTGTCTTGCTTATAATAGGCACTCAACAAGCATTTACTGAATGCACAGAACCAAACCAAGCCTCAAGAAATATGTTTATAATTTCTTAAATGACCTATGTTCTTTACACTGAAATAAAATCTGTATTTTTGGAAAAGACATCCCCAAATATAAAATGGTTAAAGGAAAACAAACATGCCAAACCCCTGTATTTATCTGTGTTATCTGGGAAGAAATGTGAGAGTCTATTTTACAAAAATGAAATTCATAAACACATAAAGAATACTCATACTACATGTGTATATATCTTAATTTTTCTTCATACTTTTCCAGAGGACATTAAATTGTCCCACTTTTCCCCAGTATATTTTGACAAACAAAATATTGTTTGTGTTAAAAAGGAAAAGAAACTTTTATTTTGAAGAATATGAGTCTCATTAAATTATCAGGCCCCGAGAGGCATTTAAAATGTGTCAGCAGTCATGTCTCTCACTGTTTGAGCTAAACAATTACCTCTTCGAGCCACTTGCTATGTTGGCTCTGGACTGATACCATGTAGCCATAAAATACCATATACTAGACATTGTAACTCATACCTTACATTTTAAAACTGAATAGCCAATCATTCATCAATATTATCTCTGTAAGACAATGAGAATTCCTGTTAAACAACTTTGTACCAGCCCATTCCCTGTTCCTTTTTGCCTTTAAAAACTTGCTTATAACAAAGGCCAACCAAGGCACTCCCCCAGGCAACTTGGAAGTATGTCCCAGGCAGTGTACTCACTTTGGCTCAAGTAAAGTCTTTAAATTTGGCTCAAGTATTGTCTTTAAATTCTATGTTATGCCTCAGCTTCTTCCTTAGGATGACAGCATCAAAAAAACCCACTGTGGTACACATCCAAAGCTTGATGTAGTTGATGACATTCTATGGTAGTATCTCTCAAAATAATAAGAAAATGAATTGTTTAAAGATCATAAACAGTAAGTGAAAATTCACATGGTAACCCTCAGATATTCTTTAGAAATCTCAAGTTAACTACCATTCCTAACCCGCACATAGCTTACTATTACATTACCATGCCTTTAGATTCACTCTTTTATTAGTATAACTTGAGTATTCCTGGAAACTCTTGCTAGGAGTTCATGTTGTTTACAAGAATTTCTAAAAGACACATCAACTCTTTGAAAGGAAGCATCAATGAACAGTTTAGTCCTAAGACTCTTTGAAAACGTTTGCCTCAAAATCCTTACCTGGCTTATCTACTAACCCCAAATTGTTATATTGTGACCCCTACCCAATCCTAATCAATTCCCCACATTGAAAGACCTGCCTTAGGCCGGGTGCGGTGGCTCATGCCTGTAATCCCAGCACTTTGGGAGGCCAAGGCGGGCAGATCACAAGGTCAGGAGATTGAGATCGTCCTGGCTAACACTGTGAAACCCCGTCTCTACTAAAAATACAAAAAAATTAGCCAGGCGTGGTGGCGGGCGCCTGTAGTCCCAGCTACGTCGGAGGCTGAGGCAGAAGAATGGCGTGAACCCGGGAGGCAGAGCTTGCAGTGAGCCGAGGACGCGCCACTGCACTCCAGCCTGGGCAACAGAGTGAGACTCCGTCTCAAAAAAAAAAAAAAAAAAAAAAAGACCTGCCTTAAACCAAACTTCCAATTCTCAAATACATTACAACTTGCCTCTCCCCCTCTGAAATACTACCAAGGCTCTGTGGAAGTGTTCCTCATTGCAGTAAGCTAAAAACCCAGCTCTGTCTTACCACTTGGCTGGGTTGCCGATATTTTGGAAGCCAGCATTTTTTAAAAATGTTATTAAATGAAATGAATATGCTGTGCATGATAAAAGCTGAATCATGGAAAATTATTTAGGTGGTAATACTGACTGATAATTTATCAACAATTAGGGAGTATCAGCCCAAATGGTAGTCCAGAAATCTAGATCTAAACATTAGTATTTTATTAATGGCCTAGATCTAGATGAAAAACTATAGAAAATGTTCATTACACTTACAGGTGACATCAGCACAACCTGTAGTGAAGTGTACCAAAATGAAGAAGTAATTTACAAAAACACAATAAGGCTTTTACAATAACAAAATAAACTAGACTAAATGCAGTGTTGAATCTCGGATTGTATCCCAGGGCAGTAAATGGATAGTGGAACAACCAGTGAATTTCTGAATAGTATCTACAGTCTAAAATGATATTATAGCTATGTTAATTTCTTAAGTTTTGACCGATGTACCACGGTTATGCAAGATACAAACCTTACGGGAAAGTCGGTGGAAAGTACACAGAAATCTTTGTAATGCTTCTGTAAATAAAACCAACCACCTTTACAAAAACTGTAACAGTGAGAAAATCATAACAGTGAAAAAAAATCTGACCTAACCAACTCTATCTTGCCTTTAACCTTCAAGCTGCCCATGGTCATTCCCAAGTGAGAACCAAGCTAACTTTGGAAGAATTTAGTTTACAGGTTAAATGATAACAGCTCTTCCCTAAACTAAACTGCCTTTATAAAACTAATAAAAGGTCACAAGTTTAGGATTATGAGAGGGGACTGAATTTTGTTGTGATTACATGTAAACAATTACCAGCCACTGGTCTGGAGATCACAAGATTTGCAACTTCTCCAATTACTTCTACACATAATATCACTATTAAAGAAGCTAAGATTGGCCTTTTAAAAGATAGACCACTTTCAGATTTTTATATTTCTGATGACTGGATAACTCCTCCCAAACCAGCAACTCCTGTGGCCCCCCCATCCAGAAATGGACTCAGCATACAAGGACCATTTTCCATACCCCTGCAATTGCCTCCCCAACCAATCAGCAGCACCCATTCTCTAACCCCCTGCACACCAAACTATCTTTTAAAAAGTCTAGCCTCCAAATTTTCAGGGAGGTTAATTTGAGTAATAATAAAACCCTGGCCTCCTGTTTAGCCGGCTCTGTGTGCATTAAACTCTTTTTCTCTATTGCAATTCTCCCATGTTGATAAACCAGTTCTATCTGGGCAGCAAGAAAGAAGAACCTGTGGGGTGGTTACATAAATCAAAGTTGTTCCAAAATTAAAAGTTTATTTGAAAATAATAATGTATTTATGAAAGAAGCTGCACACATCTCAAATGGAGGAGAGACGTTAACTGATCTCTGGATTGTTTTCTCCTCAACTTCACAAACCAAAATCCCTAAGTAGCAGCCCCATGCACAAACACACAGGGATCTTACCTGAAAGCACATTATTCCACGTGTGCTCCCCTTGACTGGCCACAGCCTCAATGTGCACCCTCTTTTCTCCCACTTCAGGGTCTAGCAAGTGAAGGAAATCAGAATATTTCACCCCAAATTATACTTCTTTGACATATTTTGAGATGGCTGTTCAGAGGGCCTGCAAACAAACAGCCCTGCAAAGCTGTCTTTTGTGAGGTAGATTTGCGTCTGTAGAGAAAATCTGCATTGATGCAACCTGGCCTTCTCTGAAGGTTCTCTCTTGTTTGGATCTAGGAAAGACTAACTGAGAGTCTGACACTTTTAAAGGTCTGAAAGAAATATTCACCATCTATTCTCTCTGAGGGCTCCTCCCTATGAGGTTGCATCTACATGACAGGACCACCTTTGCCTCAAGATGGTATATAAGCTTCTAAGCCTCTTGGGGTTCAGGTAATCACTCTGTCTCCCTCCTCCCACCCCACACGTTAATAAACTTGTATGCCATTTCTCCGATTAATCTACCTGTTTTCAGTTTTTTCTGGCAAGTCTTCAGAGGGCAGAGGGGAAGTTCTCCCTTGGTCTCTACATAAGTCATGTCTTATTAGCTCTTTCTGTTTCAATACTCATTCCCACTCAACCCATTAGATCTTCACCAGCCCACTTCCCTGCTGACCTGAATCTGTGGTCATCCACTTCAATCTTGGCTTCACTGACTCTCTAATTCCCTACATCCTGGACCTCTGGCACTCCCCAGGCCTAAATCACTCCCACTGCTTTTCTTCTTCTCAGCTATTAAATGGGGATATTCCTAACACACAGTCACACAACACTGAACGTGACTGGAACACATTTGAACTGTCATTTTTGGGAAGTGTGATAGGAAATGACCAAAAGGTAACTATTATAAAACTATACAGAATTATTAAACTCAGTGAAGATTCAACTGAACACAAATTTATTGTTTAAAATTTAATTGTATATATACCAAATTATATATAAATATATACAAATACAAATATATATGAATTGAGTTAAACCAAGTTGTTTCTAAGATCCCTTGAAGCTCATTGGTTCTGAGTTCCTACTTTACTAACTGAAGGCATCCAACATTTGATCTTCTCCTTTCTGCTTTTCAAAATGTTCCTGTATCCACTCTTCATTCCGTCTTTCTTTTCTTAAGGAAAAGACATGCATCCCTCTTTTCTTTCCTTGGATATCCCAATAATCCATAGTCTCTACCCCATGTTTGCTTTCTTTTTCCTAGGACCTACCCATTGTCTTCAACATCTTTACTCATTTGACTTTCATACAAATATATATCTCCCCTCCTCTGAAAAGAAAAATCTTCATTAATCCTCCTGTCTCTCTAGTTGCCATCCTGTATTCCTTTCACTGCCACTTTATAACAATAACTACCAACATTTCACCTCTCAATTTCCTCAACCTAAACTTGCTTCTACTTAGATCTTTTGCTAAACTCCATGTTCTATCTCAGCCCTTATTCCTAAGTACTACTGATGATGTCCTCTAAGCCAGGGGTCCCCAACCCCCAGGCCACAGACCAGTACCGGCCTGTTAGGAACTGGGCCTGTTGGGAACCCGGCTGCAGAGCAGGAGGTGAGTGGTCTGCGAGTGAAGCTTCCTCTGTATTTACAGCCACACCCCATCACTCGCATTACCACCGAGCGCTGCCTCCTGTCAGATCAACAGCAGCATTAAATCCTCACAGGAGCTTGAACCCTGTTGTGAACTGCACATGCGAGGGATCTAGGCTGCATGCTCCTTATGAGAATCTAATGCCTGATGATCTGTCACTGTCTCCCATCACCCCCAGGTGGGATTGTATAGTTGCAGGATAACAAGCTCAGGGCTCCCATGGATTTTATATTATGGTGAGTTGTATAATTATTTCATTATATATTACAATGTAATAATAATAGAAATAAAGTGCACAATAAATGTAATGTACCTGAATCATCCTGAAACCATCCCCCCAACCCATCCGTGGAAAAAAGTGTCTTCCACAAAACTGATCCCTGGTGCCAAAAAATTTGGGGACCACTGCTCTAAGCAATGCCTCCTCCTTTTGCTCTCAGGACCTTCATTATCTCTTCCTCTGTATCTGCAACCCTGTGCCTAGAATGCTGATTCAAGAAAAAACCCAACACGTCCTTTGCCTAGAACACCCTCCCCAAACCCCTGTAAACCTGGTGAGTCCCAGGAATCTTTTCATTCCCAGCTCAATCCTCATCCACTGTTTAGAGCTTTTCCTACAGTCTCCAGGTAGACGCCAAGCATGCCCTCTATGCTAACAATGAGCCTTGTACAGACTTCCAATAAATCTAACTCATATATGTCTCCTGCAGGGTTCCTTGAAGATGTCCCTTGTCATTTTTCAAGTACCACTCCAACATTTAACACTTGGGAACATTCCCCTGCAGGTAAGAAGTATTTTTTTCACTTGCTAATTATCTGGAGTACAGAGCCTTCTCTCAGCATAAGTCACCAGTCCGGAACAAAGGGAGTGTCATGTTAATAACACCATTATTAAAAGACTACAAAATGGCAATGCATGGGAGTGTGTTATAATAGCAGAATATAATGTACCTCCTTCACTTCTTTCACTAATTCCCCAAGAGTTTTGCCTTTACTGCAACTGAACAGGGAAGGCCCTTAATGAGTTTGAATTGACCAAATATTAACCAGCCTCCAGTGTGCAAACTGATTTTAAAATAGCCCTTGACCTGGAACTACAGGTGTATTTTCAAATACACACCCTGATAAGAAAGGACAGACAGGGATAGAGTTCAATATCTATAAGCTTGCCAAGTCAAAAGTTCCTCATGATAAACTCTAAAAGTAGAGCAGTATTTTAGATATGGTTTGAATATGTTCATCCTTGTCTAAGAAATCTTGACAAAACAGGTTACATATAGCAAAGTCTACTTTCAGAAAACAAAATTCAGCTGGACATGTGTCAATAAAAACCAACAGTACTGCATTGATAAATAAATAAATATGCAGCGAGGTAACCTAGTCACAGATAGCTAGAGACAACAGTTCTAATGAGTCAAATCACACTACAGAAGTAGTTTCCATTTTAAATACATTATGGTGTTAAAAAAGGAAAAAACTTAATTCCGAAGGTATTTTATGCATGGCTTCCTGAACATCTTTTCTCTTAACAAAAGCTTGTTAGCTTTGTCGAGTTAAGGAAGTCAGCATAGAGAAGCTGGTATTTCCTTGATGCTAAACTATACCAGTGCTAAAAACAAAACAAAACAAATCCCAACCTAATTAATTCTATTTTGGGTCTAGTTTCCAAGGCAGTTTTCACAAAGACTATTCTCAAGCCCACTGTTCCTAGTTTTGTAACTTCAACCTTCAGTAGCTGGAAATTGTTATATTTTGGGTAATTCCTTGACACTTATGTTTTATTACAGACTCATTTTATTCTACTTACTATCAAGGGTAAGGGGAAAAGTGTCACTACATTGATTCTAAAGTTTTAGTACTAAGAATCACGTTTACGTTTATTTCATGATATCATGTGATATGTTCCTATTAGGGCTTTGTAATTTGGGTTACATCAAATTCATCAACATCAACTTTCAGGTGGAATCCTCCCCAAATCAGAACTGCCAGCCAGTCTCAGCAACCACATAAACCAGAAGAAAAGGAATCAGGAAACTTAGATTCTAGTTTCAAGAGCCACGAACTTGACCTTGGGCAATCCACCTCACTTCTGTAATTCAAACTGCAATGCCTGCTTCCAAAGTATGCTTCTAGAAACAGTTTACGTGTTTTGGGTTTCTCAAATAAAATGGAATTTTCTAAACAGACGGTTTGATACAACAATCTATTCTCTGGCCCAATTTCCCAAACCATCCAGTCCATAAGGTCATAAAACTGCATTTCTTCACAAGTTCTTACCTGCACCACTATATTACCAAACACGCCCGAATTCCTTTTCTAGCTTTGAACAGATAGTAATATCGCATCTACTTATTCTTCAATGTGAAAGAAGAGTAATCTATAGAAAAGGAAGTGAAAAGTCTTCATGAATTAACGTCGGGTTATATGAAATCTACTGGTAGACAGAAGAATTGCACTGTCTGTCGTGTACTCAAAAGAAGCTGGAAGATTACTATTATGTCACGTGCATGATACTCTAAAACCTCCAAAATCTATCATACTGAAAAAGGATGGAGAAAATGAAAGTGCATATGGGGCAGCGCGAGAAGCCAAGCCTCCCGCGTCAGGATCCAATGAAATGATACAGCCGACGGTGGCACGTCTCTAGTCCTTACTAACTTTGTTCCCTCTACTGAAAAGAGAGGTGAGGTGGCAGCTACTAACTGCACCGCAGCCCCTAGGAGGACAGGTTCCCTCCTGATTCCAGCGTCGGCCCCAGATCCTGAAGAAGGGACCGGAAGAGGATGAAGCTAAACTGTAAGCCGGGTTGAGTGGCCCATTTCTCCTGGGCAGCGGCCGCGGTCATCCTGCGAACCGCACCGCCACTGGGATCCCGGGTCCCGACGCCCTCTGGAGAAGGAGGAAGCAGTGACAGGCAGGGAGGAAGGTGCACCGGCAGCGTGCAGCCTCACCTGACGCTGGATGGGCCCCACCCTTGCTCTCAAGTGTCCCGCTTCCAACCAGGACCCAGCCAGGGCGCGGCGTCCGCCTCTCTCGGCTCCACTTACTTTGTCGCTGGTGCTCTCGGTTTCGTGGTCGCCGCCGGCCGCCTCTCCCTCGCGATGTGGCAGCGACACCGCTTCCCTGGGGCCGGGGCAGCTTCCCCGGTGCCTCAGCTCCAACATCTTCCGCTCCGGCGCTGCCGTGGCGGCCTCCTCAAGCACCCCGAAACCTGAGCTGCAAGCAGGGTTCTGCAGGCGGGGCGCCCCGCCACCTCGCAGCCGCGCCCTGGAGTCCCGCGGAGCCGCAGCCACTAACGCGGCCCCACCATAGAGCGGCCGCCGCGCCGGTCACCTCCAAAACGGCATCAACGAGAGAGCGCTCGAGGCCGCCTGCAGCGAGCGCGGCTCCGGCGGAGGTCCCGGGCAGGCTCCGGGCGCCAGGCGCGAGCAGAGAAGGCGGAGACGCGGCCTCCGGTTGCCAGGTGCGCGTCTCCACGCAGAGGCCCAGGTAGGAGGAGGAGAAGGGGCGGGGAGAAAAGGAGGACGCTTGACCCGCTTTAGCGCGGCTCTGGGCTCCCGCCGCCGCGCAGGCCCCTCCCGCCCCGCCCCCCGGAGCCGGACTCGGAGCCGGCTTGTCCCGGCCCCGCACACTTCTCCCTGCCCGGGCCTCCCGCACCAGGTCTCGCGCCGCAGGCCCCGCCCCTCTGCGCTGCACTGCGGTTCCCACAGCCCCGCCTCCCCGTGAGGTGACGTCAGGAGCCCGGCCCGCGACCCCGCCCCCGCCTCTGCGTGCTGGCAGGTGGGGGCCTGAGAAAAGGTGGGAGCGGTGGGGCGGGAGGAGGCTGAGGAGCTGGGAGGCGGAGGCGGGGCCAGCGCGGGCTGGAAGTGAGCGTTGAGAACTTGCAGGCTAGTCCCTGGGCCGCTGCGAGGGCTGGAGGAGCTACTCAAAGACGCCCGCTAAATGTTAACAGCGCTCAACACTGCTCCTTCAAACGCCTCCCCGGCCTTGTCAGCTTGACACGCGCGGCGGGTCGGAGGCTCACTGGACCAGAAACTTGTCTGGCAGGACGGACTGGTTGGCCCCGCGGCATTCCAGCCCAGTGTCATCACCTTGAAAACAGGAGATGCTTTTGCCTCACTGGGCGTCCAGAGGTGCGTCGGCCAACAATTCCGATCACAACCGCAGCGCCGTCTCCCAGAAACTCAGTACTGAATCTCACAAAGGTCACCACCTAGGATCCCAACACAGTGTGAGATGCTATGGGACGCCGTTGCCCTCCAGCTAGTCTCTGAGCAGTGGTGGACCTTGGGCTGCCAAAGCGGGAACAGGAAGGGCACAAGATCTGCATTAATTCTAGTCTTAATCCTGTTAGAAGGTGATTAGTTTTCTTGACATGTATCCGCCACCCGGTCATTACTGACAAGCTAACAAATGAAAAAAAAAAAAAAGAAACAAAGAGAAAAAAGAAAAAAGGCGGGCCTTCACACAGGACAAGGTTCAGGAGAGCACCCTTATAGAAATAGATCAACTATGTAAATTCCTCAAGGTCTTTACTGACACGGTAAAAGTAAGTAAAGTGTTGAAAATTTACTAACAAATGAGCAAAACCAAAAGTCAAAGTAGGATGCATTGAAAAGCAGAACACAAAGACATCATTTTACCTCACCAAACAGATCTTTGAAGCTGTGCGGTTAGTTTGGGTTGCACGTTTTCAAAAGGATGTCGAGAAACCATAATTTGTTCCTTATGGGGTGGATAACTGAAATGACAGAGAAGATTTGAAAATAAGTCCCTACTGAACAGAGAACTATGGGGTGACTACATTAATAAATTGTCCAATTGTTTGGAGGATCGGAAATGAAGGAGTGCTTGATAGTGAAGAAGATAATCAGAATAATGGCTGAAGAAGCTAGTGAAGCCAGTAGTAGGGTTTCCATCTCTGGCTACTACCCTACCCTGCATAAAGGATTAGAAGTGCTCCATTCTAACTCTCTGGAAGTCAAGAAGCCTGAGTTCTACTGCTGCCAATGCCACTAATTGCATGGCCTTGGTAAGTTATTAACCCTCAGTGTCCTCAGCTGTAAACGGATAGTAAGGATGGCCTCTGTGGTCCCTTTTAGCTCTTAGACGATCAGAATCCAGCCTTTGCTTTCCCCCATGGTCCAAGAAAAGGAGACCTACTACACAAGGTACCTGAACAACTTCCTGTTGCCCCTTTCCCTAGTCCTCTCATGGCCTCTTTGACTTTTTCCCTTTGCTGCAGGAGGAAAAAAGAGAGTGAGAGGAGTGACAGAGGGGAGCAACAGAGGACAGTAGTGCGTGATAGAAGAAACAGTATTCCCCAACCCAGGAAAAGTGGGACCAATGCAAAGACTGCCAAAATAGAATGTGAGGTTCTACTTACCTCACCTTCCTTAAGCTCTGCTCCTTCTTGTGTTTTAGCTAAGAGAGCAATTTCTTTCAATCTTCTTCATTATAGCTATTACCACTAGTTGAGTGAATAGACTGAGTCCAGACAGCAGAAACCGGCTTATTCATCTTTACAGGTCTAGCTCTTTCCACAGTGCCAAAAACCACCCTTCTATAGGTAACAATGTTTGCTGAAGAGGTGAATGAAGAAATGATGGGATGGCAAAGGTACAGCACAACAAGGGAAATTTATACAGTCATATGTTGTTTAACAGTGGGGATACATTCTTAGAAATGCCTCATTGGGCAACATCACAGGGTATACTAAACCTAGATGGCATAGCCTACTGCACACCCAGGCTACATGGTATAGCCTATTACTTAGACAACTGTAACACAACGGTAAGTATTTGTGTATCTAAACATAGAAAAGGTACTATAAAAATATGGTATTATAATCTTATAGGCTACAGTGGTATATGTGGTCCATTGTTGACTGAAACATTGTTATGCAACCCATGAATGTATAGTATTTATGGTTTCTTCATTTAAAGTCTATTTTAGACTTACATAGACACTCACTTTTCTTCATTTTCACTTTATATCAGAGAGAAGTTGATTTTAATACTTATTAAAAGTGGTTGTAGTAATGACTTTATTTTATTTAAGATACTGTACAATATACTCAACCACAACTGGCTTACGGAACTCTGTGTTCTCAGACTTTTTCTATGTCTTTTTTCTAATTTTTCCTTTTTCTTTCTTTTTTATTTTTATCTTTCTTTTTCATTCAGGGAACTTATGTTCTCTAAATTTATTGTATTTGTGTTTGGTAACACAAAATCTGGCGTGTAATGGTTTCTAAGGCTTTACCTGTTAATTTTTCTTGTATTTATCCTGCTGAAGGGCTTCATGGAAACCCTAAGCATATGCATGGGCCTAATCACGTAGTACAACCCAGCCAGCACTTCTTGGATTGATTTTAAGATTTTCCAGCCGGGCGTGGTGGCTCACATCTGTAATTCCAGCACTTTAGGAGGCTGATGCATGAATGTCTCTTGAGCCCAGAAGTTCAAGACCAGCCTGGGCAACATATGGAGACCCCATCTCTACACAAAAATTTAAAAATTAGCTGGGCATGGTGGCGTATGCCTGTAGTCCCAGCTACTTGGGAAGCTGAGGCGGGTGGATTCCTTGGGCCTGGGAGTTCGAGGCCTCTGTGACCCCTGTTCACTCTACTGCACTCTAGCCTGAGTGACAGAGTGAGACCCTATCTCAAAAAAATTTTAAAAAAAAATTTTTTTCACCTTCTAACTCCTAATGAGGAATTTGCTAGAGAGATGAGAGAGAGTGCTAACGTTATTGCTTATATGGTTTTTATTTTAGATTACTGTTTACCTTCTCTTTTGCTGGAAGTAATAAGAGCATAAGATGCAGAGACGTTGCCTGAAGTAGTGAGAGTAGATGAAGCAGTTTGTTACCACTCTTCCCTGAATACCCTCAGAATGTTCCCAGACTGATAAACATGCCCCTCTGGGGTGGGAATGTGGATCTGAGCTGCTTTTCACATCAGAGGCTCAAAGGTGCCCTGCTGGAATGTCCCCAGCTTGCCAGGGGCGGAAGAAATCTTCCTCAGCCAAGCGTTTCCAGTTGCTTAGATACCCAAGTAACAGCTTTTGTCGCTTGACCTATCTTTCTCTGTTGCCCTCTGTCAGCTTTGTTTATAAGTTAGAGGTAGGAATTTCTGATTTAGGCCACCAGAGAAACATTTTATGGGAAAATCTTGAAAAACAACTTATATTTACATTTTTATTTTTAATGGAATTGCACGGGAAAACAATGGTGTACTATCAAGTATTGTAGTGAGAGAGTATCAGAGGAGAGAGTGCTATGGTGTAGTTAGAAGTATGGAGTTTCTATACCAAGAACCCTGGGTTTGAATCATAGCTTGAACCTAGCTTGAATCATAGCTTGAATCTAGCTGTGACCTAATTTGCTTTCAGCAACATTTTCATCAAACGCAGCTGAAGCTATATCCTAAATGACATGTTCCTTCATAATTTAATAATTCTTTACATAACACTTTACAAAGCACTTTCGCATACATTATATCATTTCTTCTACTCAACAATCTACAAGCTAGGCATAACAAATATTACTCCTGTTTTACAAGGAAGAAAACCTGAGGCTCAGATGTAAAGGGTTAGAAAGGAAAGCTAAGTTTTTATACTTAGTATAAGTATAAAACTTATACTAAGTTTTATACTTCAAAATCTGCCTGGTCCATGATGTAGTACAAATATATAGCAGCAGAAACAAGCAACTTCTAAAGCTGGGGGTGGGGGTTAGTTTGTTATAACAGGCACATAAATTCTGAAGCTAGCCTGAGTTCAAATCCCAGCTCTGCCACCTACTGGCCTTAGGCAATTAGCTTCAGTGTCCTCGTGCAAAATTAGGATAAGGTAATATTTTCTTCCTAGGATTCTTATGAAGACTAAACTGGTTAATATATGTAAAATACTTAGAATAGTGTCTGGCCATCGTGAAGCACCACACAAGTGTTACTTATTACTATCATTCATATTATTGAAAGCTACATTTCTTGAGGAGAACAATATTTGACTTCTAAATTCGCTAAACTGCAACACCCCAGAGGACTGTGAAGAAATAAGGATATGCTGATATTGCTTTGGTGAGGTAGGTAGAAATTATGAAATGGGGTAGAGAGACTTTGCAAACATGTACAAAGAAATCAGCCTACCCAATTAGTTAATTTGTGCCTTATCCTTCTGAGGTAGTACAATTAATGAATTTGGCATTCCCCATTATTAACTGAAATCAGTTACTACTCTTCTACCTTGTATATAATATGACGACTGTGGAATTCCTTCCCTTTCTAGGTTCTTCACTGAATCCTAGTAACTCTAAGCAAATTAAATTTCGTTTTAATTTCTTTGTAAAGTAGGCAACATATTTCTTCTATAATTTTATAAATTGTGCTTTTAAAAATGGGTATATGTGAGCTTTTTATACTGCATGGTTCAAGTATTTTGTTATTGTTGAATATGGCTATATATATATATATATATATATATATATATATATATATATTTAGAGGATATCATTTGGAGAAGTGGAAGAGATTGGTAACTGTCTTTAGAAGGGCCGAATCACTGATTTGCTTCAAACTATGTCAGTTATCCCTCTTCAACAAATTGCAGAAATCCAGAGGTATCAGTTAAAGCATGTGGCAAAAAACACTGATTCTGGCTGAGTTGGGCAGACAAGGAACTTATTGAAAGGATGTTAAGAAGTTCACAGAACTCTTGGAAGAACTGAAGAACCCAGCATAGAAAACTGGGAGAAACAAGGAATTTCAAGCAACAGTCAGGATTACAGTCAAAATTATTCCTAAAACCTCAACTGAGGCCACCATTGCTAGATCCACTGGAACAGGACATGACAGCTTGCTCTGTCACTGAGGTAGGCACCAGTCACTGGTTGCCACAGTTGCGATTGCTAATCCTTTCTTACTTAGGTTTTTTTCTTCACAAACTCTTTATTATTAATAATAGTTTAATAGGAGGAATCATATTCTGGTAAAATGCAATAATAGCCTAAGATTTCTGTGAAAAGAGCCTTGCTAATCAGATAAATAAAAGTTTTAGTTTATATCTTTTACAAGAGATAAACACTATACTTCTCTTCTAAGACATCCTACTTATTTATGTTTTAACTCCTCTAAAATCACTGTGTGTCTTACAATTGATGCAATAAGAAATAGTTTTATTGGCCATTTTATTTTTCTTCACAGTACATAAAATATGGTGCATTTTAAAAATGATTTAATTGAGTCTATGAAGTACAATACTCTAAAGATTATTGTTAGGAAGATCACATATCTTGGATTTTTCCAGATAGTCCCAATTATATGTACTTTTTTCTTTCAGTGAAGAGTATTTATTAAATATGTAACTATATATGTTTTTTTATTTTGAAAACTTTTTCACATCTATATATTCTCATAGCAAAAAAAAAATTTCCTAGACTATATGAGGCCTCATTTTTTGTTTGAAAAATATAGTCAATAATATGTTTTAAAAATTATTTCACTGGTGAATGTATTTTATTCCTGAAAATTAAAAAAGACTTCTAAAGTTTACATATTTTTGGTAATACCTATTGTTTGTTGCAATTGTCTCTTTTCTCATAGTTTGATTTACTAAAAAATATTTTTGTCGTATTTTCAGAAATGTCATTGATTTGCCCCCCAAATTATACTAATATCCCAAATTATTGTGGAGATTAATTTCCCCTTAACAATAATAATTTATGCATTTTACCATTTAGCATTTGATGCATTTTTATGCATTTAACTGGGAGGAGTTGGTGAATGGGAGTAGTAAAGACTGTGGCCTCCAGACAGTTGGGAAAATCCTAGAACAGGAAATCTATTAGAGTGTCTTTGGTTGGACCAGGACTGGTTGTTAACCTAAGATGCTTAAGAAAGACCTAATACAGCAGTGGTGTTCTTTTGTTTTGTGTTTTTGTTAACAAACTGGGCTTCAGCAACATACCATGCAGAGTGTAAGTTCTGTACTATTGCTTTTAAAGAACAAATGCCACAGTGATTTACTTCGATTAGGTTTTGCCAAGTTATTTCCAGAACATCTTATTCAAGGACACTTTGAGATTTCATAAGGCAAAGCTTTGCATTACCTTACTTGCAAAGCAAATTTAGACAAATTTGGTGATCTTGTTAAGAGAATAAGTGAACAGTATTGATCTGTATATATGTAGATTAAACCAATTTTTCAGAACTGTGGAATCCTTGACAAATATTTATTTATTTTTATTGTTTTTTTCTTTTTTTTAGAGACAGTGTCTCACTCTGTCACCCAGGCTGGAGTGCAGTGGTACAATCATAGCTCACTGCAACCTCAAACTCCTGGGATCAAGGGATCCTTCTGCTTAAGCCTCCCTAGTAGCTAGTACTACAGGCAGGTACCACCAGGCCAGGCTAACCTATTTATTTATTTATTTATTTGTAGACAAGAGTCTTGCTATGTTGCTCAGGCTGGTCTCGAACTCCTGATCTCAAGTGATCCTCCTGATTGTTAACATACCAGTGTTGGGAAAAATTGATTTGGAAATGAGCAAAAGAAATTTCTGGCTATTCTTACAGTGGACCTTAAGCATGCCTAGGGGGCCTGCTAGGCACTATTTGATTTCATAGGGGGATGCACCATTTTTTTTTTAAGATGGGGTCTCACTATGTTGTTCAAGCTGTGGTGCAGTGGCTATTCACAGGCTCAATCATAGTGCACTACAACCTTGAACTCCTCTTGGACTCAAGTGATCTTCCCACCTCAGCTTCTGGAGTAGCTGGACCACAGGTGCGCACCACCATGCCCAGCTGGGGATGCACCTTTGATTGTCTTTGATCAAATAGGCTGTTTTGCAACTCTGTTGGAATAAAAAAAGTGCTTTGTGGAAAACTGATAACCACGTTCTTGTTCATGGCAATGTAAGTGAATTTTGTCTGATAGAGAATATAAATCATTTTAAGTCAGAAACCCATTTGAACTAATTTTAATGTATCTCTAGTTCTCTCATTTGTAAATGCATGAAATCTTTGATATGTGTTCGTTTTATATTTGTATAAGATTTGTGATTTTTGCACTTTTGGAAATGATACTTCAGCTATAGTAATAATGCATGTTTGTTTTTATTCGATAAATATTCATCTACATATGTAACAAATATTTATTGAGTACCTACAATGTCAGAACACAGTGCTAGGCACTATATAGCAGATATATATATGTATATATACACAAATGATACATAAATTCACACTAGAGTTAAAAAGTTAAACAATACAGTATTATCTAGAGCATATAACAACATAAAGGTGATTTTCCATCTTTCTGGAAACACTTCTTTCCCTAGAAATAACCACTGTTGTTAACTGTTTGCCAGAGTTTCTTGCAGATCTGTTTCTTATGTAAGTATATATGCACATGTATATATTCTACATAATGTTCTGTGACATAATTTTTTATTTAATATTATGCCTTAAAGCACTTTTTGTGTTTATAAGTACATTCTAATTCTTTAAAATCATTATATATATACATGGTGTGACTGTACCATATTTTACTTAGCCATTTGTACAGCAGACATTTAGGGATTTCCCCGATTTTGTAGTTATTAAAATAACACTGCAATAAACATCCTTGAACATATATTTATGAAACATGTGCAATTCTATAGATACCTAGACATGGAGCAATAGATCAAAGAATACGTGCATTCAATACTTTGATAAATTCTACAGGATTTCCCTCCCAGATGGCTGTACCCATTGTTATATGTTGATTAACTCAGATTCCTATTATAATACCTCTGAGGATGATGTTGGGGTGGAGATAGAAATATGTTAGAATAGATAGAATAGGTTGTGCCACTAACTTCTCTAACTGGTGTGTGGACTTATCCTTTCTTTAATTCTAACACCAACTGCGAGAATTGCTTATTTTAGAACTTCCATTTGAGAAAGCTGAGGCCAAATGCAGGAAATTGCAGTTTTCGCAGTTTTCTTTCATTTCCCCTCACCCGCCTACTCTGCTATCACATGAAGATCCAAGTTACATCAGATCCTTCTCCTCTCCCAGCTCCATTACTTACCAGGAGCCATCTCAGGCAGGCTGGGGTTTTACTTTGTGTCTTCGTCCATTCAGGGTGCGGTAACAAAGTACCATAAACTGGGTGGCTTAAACAATTTATGCTTATTTCTCACAGTTCTGGAGGCTGGGAAATCTGAGATCAATGTTCTGGCAGATCTAGTGTCTGGTGAGGGCCCTCTTCCTGGTTTGCAGATAGCTGCCTTCTCATTGTACCCTTACAGGGTAGAGAACAGAGAAACAGAGAGGCAGAAAGAGAGAGAGAGAGAGAGAATGAGAAAGAGAGCACTCTCATGTCTGTTCTTCTAAGGGCACTCATCCTGTCATGAGGACTCCACTCTAATAAACTAATTTCCTCCCAAAGGCCCCATCTCCAAATACCATCACACTGGGAATTTTAGGGTTTCAAGATGTGAATTTGGAGGTGACACATTCAGTCCATAGTACTTTGTTTCAGAATTTTCTCTCCAGACATGAGTCTGACAGCACATACCCCTGCTGATGTGGAGGAAGAGTGGTAGACAGTTGTGGCCCCACCCTTTGAAACCAAGGATGCAGCCCTGATGAATCACCTTTGAAGTCATTCTTTCCTTTTCTTGAAGAATAGTTCCTGTTTGCAGTCAAATCGCTCTATCGTAACTGTCCTATAGAATTTAAATCTGACAGCCTTTCTTCATTTTGTCCTGTCTCCATCTTCTTCAGTTCAAACTGACAGTATTTCTGCTGATATAATTCTATAACCTTTGTTATCAAGTGATAGTCTAGCCGCACTCTTGGTGTCCTCTTCCAAACATGCCTTCACATATTTTGCAATATGGGCAGGCTGAAAATTTTCCAAATCTTTAAGCTCTGGTTCCTTTTTGCATAACAATTTCTTCTTCAATTCATTTCTCACTTCTTACATTTTACTAAGCAAGAGGAACCAAGACACTCCTGTAGCACTTGGCTTAGAAATCTGCATAGCTAAATATCTAGTTTCATCGCTTCCAAGTTCTGCCTTTCACAAAACACTAGGACACAACTCAGACAATTTCTGTGACATTTTATGACCAGAATCACGTTTCCTCCAGTTTCCGATAATTTATGTTCCTCTTTCCATCTGAGATCTCCTCAGAATGGCCTTTAACACCTGTATTTCTGCCAACAGTCCCTTCATGACTGTCTAGGTTTTTTTCTAGCATGCACCTCAAAACTCTTCTGACCTCTACCTTGTACCCAGTTTTAAAGCCTCTTCCACATTTTCAAGTATAGTTTGCAACACACCCCATTCTGTATACCAAAATCTGTATTAATTAGCTTGGGCTGCCATCACAAAATACCATAGACTGATGGCATAAACAACAGAAACTTATTTTCTCCCAATTCTGAAGGCTGAAAGTCAAGATCACAGTACCAGCCTGACTGGTTTCTGTTGAGGGCCCTCTTCCTGGCTTGCAGACGGTTGCCTTCTTGCTATGTCCTCACATGGTGGAGAGAAAAGGAGAGCTATCCAGTGACCTTTCTTATAAGGACACTAATCCTATCAGACCATGGCCTTACCCTTATGAGCACATGTGACTACAATTACTTCTCATTACAGAACAGAATATTTAAGAGGCTACAAGAAATTGAATCAACATATATTGCTGAGCAGCTGCATGTGGGAAAGGAGGGGTGAGGAATTAAGAAACGTAGGCACGTTTTTGACTTGGGTGGCCAGGTGGCTGGTGTTGTCATTCCTGGAGACTGGGACTACAGGAGGAGAAATAGGGTTGAAGGAAGATGGAAGAGAAAAAATGAGATGCCTGGTAAGTATTAGGCACTATTGGTCATTTTACATATGATATGCTTAATCCCTACCACAAACGTGTAAGGTTAATCTACTGATCATTTAGATGAGGACAAGGAGAGAATCACTTGCCCAAGTTCAAACAAGAATCAGTAGAGAAGTTACATCTGCCACCCAGACCCTACCCTCTCTGCTCCACCCACTGGCTAGCTCTATGTCCATGCTCACACATGGATACTTCAAGGAGCCTGTGACACATCTCAGGCAGGTGGCAGCAGGAAGCCGGCCTTGCTAGTTTTAAGAGCTGTAGATATTTGCTTGCAAACCATTCGCATAAAGACAGTTACAGAAGGGGTCAGAATAAGAAAGTAAGATAATTTCTTCATAATAAGCCAAAATGTAAGGGCCTCAATCATATCCTATCTCATATCAGAAGCATCAGGATGTTTTCTGCATTCTATGAAGCACTTTAATCAGTTATAAGTAGCAATTCGAATTTGGGCAATGAGCTAATAGATAATTTCCTACCAGATGGCTCCATTGAGTGTTTTATAAAAAGTAGCTAGAAATGTGGGATTACCTGTGAATTCCCAACTGTTTTCTGAACACAGTAGCTTCACTTATTCAGAGATGTAAAGACAGGTATTTCAATATTTATTTTTGCAAGGCTCATAATTATTATTGAATATTGTTTTTATTCATAATTTTTAATAGTTTCATCTCTTTCACATTTTAGGAACTATTTCATGCATACTGTTTAAATGCATCATATTTGAATAACCAGGTATCCTAATGTGGAACCTGGGATATTTATTTATTTCACAACTATTCATTGAATTTCTGTTCTGTGCCACATACTATTCTAGGTGTTGATCTATGACAGTTAATCTGACAGACAAAAATCACTTACCCCTTGGAGCTTATATTCTTGGAAAGGTGGAGAGAGGAAAGACAGACAATAAACAAATGAATATATAAAATGTTAGCTGGTAAGTCCTATGGAGAAATATAAAACTGCTAGATGGGAGGGTAGGGGATTATGATGGGGTGGCAGGGTGAAATCTGGGAGGGCAGGGGTATTCTATTTTATTTAGAATGGTTAGAGGAGACCTAACCACTAATCGTCAGGTGCAATTTGAGCCCCAGACTGAAGGAAGTGAAGTAGTGAATCACGTGAATAATCCAGGTAAAGAACAATCAAGGTAGAGAGAACAAGTGCAAAGGCTCTGAGGCATGAGTTTGCTAAACATCTTCTGGAATCTACAAGGAGGTCAGTGTAGCCAGAGCTGAATGAGTGAAAAGAAGATGATTAGGGGCCAGCCTGACTTGGAGTGTGTGTCGGTGGATCATGTAAGCCCTTGTAGAACTGATTAAGGACTTACACTCTGAATGAGATAAGCACCCAGAGATAGGAAGCCATCAGGAGGTTTTGGTTTGTTTTATTTTTTGTAGAGACAGGGTCTCACTCTGTTGCCCAGCCTGGTCTCAAACTCCTGCCTCAAGTGATCCACCTTGACCTCCCAAAGTGCTGGGATTACAGGTGTGAGCCACTGCGTCTGGGATTACAGGTGTGAGCCACTGCGTCTGGCCTATTGGAAGATTTTAAGAAGAGGGATGACATGATCACCTAAGTTGTGAAAGGATTGTCCTGGTGCCATGTGGAGCATGGACTGTAGGAGCTAAGATAGAATCAGAAAACCAGTTGGGAGGCTTCTGAGATGATAGTGGCTTGTGCCAGCTTGTTAATTAAGGAGATCATGAGAAAGCATCAAATTCTTTATGGTTTGAAGGTAGAGCCAACAGAATTTTCTTTTGGCTTGGAGGCAGGGTGTGACAGAAAGACACCAAGGTTTTTGGTTTGAACAACTGGAAGGATGGGACATCTCTTAGAGAGATGGAGAAGACTATAGGGGCAGTGGGACATAAGTTTGTGCGGTCTTAACTGTGAGTCTACCTGTTAGCATGTGGTTGTTAAGAAGTATAGACTATGAAATTAAGTCTTTGTATCAAGAAAGTGGGGTCTGGCTGTGAAATCTCTGTGCTCCTCACATGGGCTTAGGAGAGGCAGGGGACACCTCTGTATCTACACAGCTGCAATGGGCCCTACAAAGAATAATGTGCTCATGTACTTGTTGAAAGCTTCCAAGGGATGTGTGGATTCTGAGCCTCCCCCTTTTTAATTTCAACCGTGGCATTATATACATATAGTAAAGGTCACATATCTTAAGGGCAAAACTTGAATTTTTACATATGCATACACCCATGAAACCAGCATCCCAGATCAAGGTCTAAAATATTTCCATTGCCCAGGGATGCTCCCTCAGTGGCCTTGCCAGTCTATACTGGTTCCCCTCTTTCTGCAGAGGTAGCTACTATCCTGACTTCTGTCACCAAAGATATCTTTATTTCTTGGGCTTTATATAAACAGAATCATACAGCATGTGCTTATTTACATCTGATTTATTTTAATCATCTTATCTATGAGTTTCATCCATGTGATGTGTGTAGCAATAGTTCCTTTTATATATTTCATATTTTTCAATGATGTATGGTATAAATTGTATAAATAAACCAAAGTTTACTTATTCATCCTGGTGTAAATGAACATTGGCATTGTTTCCGGTTTGGGGATATTATTCATAAAGCTACTGTAAGCATTCATAAATGTGTCTTCTGGTGGACTTGCACTCATTTTTCTTGCATATATACCTGGGAATGAAATTTGCTGAGTCATCCTTTTTTTTTTTTTTTTTTGAAACAGAGTCTCGCTTTTGTTGCCCAGGCTGGAGTACAATGGCCTGATATCTGCTCACTGCAATTTCCGCCTCCCGGGTTCAAGCGATTCTCCTGCCTCAGCCTCCCGAGTAGCTAGGATTACAGGTATGTGCCACCACGCTCAGCTAATTTTGCATTTTTCATAGAGACGGGGTTTTGCCATGTTGGTCAGGCTGGTCTCGAACTCCGGACCTCAGGTGATCTGTCCACTTTGGCATCCCAAAGTGCTGGGATTACAGGCATAAGCCACCACACCCAACCGAGTCATTCTCTTTTAAAATGTTTGTAACTTGACGTCATTCCTATTCAAATGAAACCTCTATTTTTTAAAAAAGTCCCCTATCAACCAGAACAAAACTGTACTTCAGCACTTTGTCACATCTCCTACAGACAAATCTACTCCTCAAGGAATTTTTAATAATAAATGATTTAGTATTAATATATGCACTTATTATAGACCAGGCACCATTCCAAGTTCTTTACTTGAGCTCATATAATCATCAGAAGAACTCTTTGACGTAGACACTATTATTTTCCCCATTTTACAAACAAGGAAACGGAGGCATTAAGTCGAAGGATTTGCTTGCTGTCTTGCAGGTGCTAAATGGTACAGCCAGGATTCAGCCAGGTCCCATTCTTACTGCAAGAGTTTGTGGGAAGTACTTTTGTTTTCTCCCACAGTTTATCTTCAACTACCTGTTGCTGCCATGTTCTCCTCAGCCTTGCCTTGCAGCATCTCCACCTCCCATCCTCCACCCACTTGACCCCATTTCTCTTTTTCCGTGGTACAATTTAGCGCATCCCAGCTGTCTCAATTGTGCTTCCTACTCTTACTATTTCAAATATGCAAAAGCCTTTATCCTGAAGTTGACTATTCTCAGCAAGCAAAGATACCTCAATTACCAACCAACATCCACCCTCTTGAGAAGGGCAGATAGGGTGTTTGTATGGGAAAAGGGGAATAATTTTAAGTAATACAAATTGTGTTTTCCTGTCAGATGTGTCTTTGCAAAGATGTTTGTTTTGTTTTTGTTTTCACGGATTTTCTTTTTACTTCTCTTTCTCTGGTGTGTGGTAGGTGGTCTAGTATTTTGGTGACTGATGGGACATGAAGGATGATAGAAATAGATGTGGCAAAGGTGACTCCAAGGCTTTGATCTCGGGGACTACTAGAGAATGACTGTGTTTGCCAACAGCAGGGAAATTGAAAAGAGTTGCTCATTCCTCCCAACCCCCAAAGGAATTAGCAGCTGTGGGAGCTGAGAATGTTTTTTGGACATGGAAGTTTGGAGAGGATAATGCAACACTGAAGTAAACACATTCAGGTCGTGGGAGTTGTGTGAGACTGTGGTACAAGTGGAGAAACGAAGACTGCAGATAGAAGACTTAGGAATTGCCAGCATAGAGGTGGGGGTGAAGCAGCAACTGGAAACTATTATTCAAAGAATGAGAGTGCAAAGGGCTGACTGAGTGGGGCAGGGAGAAGTGTGGGAATCCAGGAATGGTAATAAGCAAAAAAAAAAAAAAAAAAAAAAAAGATGGAGAGGTAAGTAGAGAATCTGAATGTTATAGCATTATGGAAGCCAAAGAAGAAAAATGTTCAACAACAGCTGCTAACATTTATAAGCCTTTAATAGTGACATGCATTATTTCAGTTAAAATTCTCAAAAACCATATGATCAAAATACTGTTATTTCACCTGTCCTCACTGATGGACATAGTTTATCGAGGTTAGATAATTTGTCTAGAGTCATACAGCAAGTAATCATATCAAGATTAGCTGGACTGTAGGATCACCACCTGTAAGTACTCTATAGGATGCATTTGAGAAGCCAAAGTTTAGATAAAATGGCTGATAGTTATATAATCTTTATTGTGTCCCAGGCTCTGTTAAGTGCCTTTTTATACTTACTGAATTCTGACACAATTTTCAGATCTACTGTCCCCAAACCAAGGTGTAAGGAGGTGTTACATGACTCACCCAAGACCACACATTTGTGAAATAATGGAATTGGAATTAGAACCCTGTCAGTTTGTTCCAGAATTTATACAAAAAAAAAAAAATGTTTAAGAGGGAGAAAAAGCCATCTTTCCATTTTAGCAGTTAAAAAACATCCAGTCTTTTTGTTTCCTACAGTAGATCTCTTTAACTTATTCCTCGTATCTAACTGAAATTTTCTATCTTTTGATCAGCATCTCCCCAGCCTCTATTCTCCATGACCCCAGCTGCTGGTAACCGTCATTCTACTCTCTGCTTTTATGAGTTCATTGTTTTTGTTGTTGTTGATTTTGAGACAGAGTCTCTCTATGTTGCCCAGGCTCGAGTGCAGTGGTGCAGTCTTGACTCACTGCAGCCTCTGTCTCCTGGGTTCAAGCCATTCTTGTGCCTCAGTCTCCCCAATAGCTGGGATTACAGGCATGCACCACCACGTCCAGGTAATTTTTGTGTGTGTGTGTTTTTTTACTAGAGATGGGGTTTTGCTATGTTGCCCAGGCTAGTCTCAAACTCCTGGTCTCAAGTGATCTGCCCGCCTCAACCTCTCAAAGTGTTGGGAGTATAGGCATCAGCTACTGCACCTGACCTTGTTTTTTTTTAGATTCACATATAAGTGAGATCATGCAGTATTTGCCTTCCTGTGTGCGGTTCAGTTCATTTAACATAACGTCCCTGTTTCATCCATGTTGTTGCAAATGCTAGAATTTCCCTCTGTATTAAGGCTAAATAGTATTCCATTATGTACATATATCACATCTCCTTTATCCATTCATCCATTGATTCCATATTTTGGCTATCGGAATAGTACTGCAATAAACATAGTGCAGATGTCTCTTCAACAAACTGATTTCATTTCCCTTTTATATACACCTAGTAGTGGAATTGCTGGATCTGAAAGCCACTATCTTAACCTTTGTTAGATATATCTTATACCTTCTCTCTCTGCTCTGTGTCCACCTTGCAGTCTTAGCCTCTGAGAAAATCATATCCATTTCATGATCGCCTGCCATCTTCCCCCTGCCATCCCCAACTTTTTCTTCTCAACCATAGAAAAGAACTTGGAGTTTCTGAAGGGCCCAGTAGTCTCAGTTGAGCAGATTTTAATTATAAGTGGAAAATCGCTGACTGCCCTAATATGGCAAAAATGTTAATCATGTAGGTAAAATTTTCTTCTGTCCTTTCTCATTTCTTTTCTCTCTGATGAAAGTCAAGACAAATATTAAATATTTCTCATTGCTTCTTAGGTGAGAAATGCCACCTATGAATGGTTAGGGGGGCAGTGGTAAAAATGGAAGTTTATGTGTTTATTATAACCAGAATGTAGGCTTGCCAGGTGGAGCAGATAAAAATACAGGATGCCCAGTTGAAATTGAATTTCAGTAAAACCACAAATAATTTGTTTAGCATAAGTATGTCCCATGTGGTATTTGGAACATACTTATATTAAAAATAAATATTCACTGTTTATTTGAAACTGAAATTAATACATGAGTTATTAAGAAATTATCTTAGGCAGTTACAGAGGGTAAAAGAGTTCTCAGTGAAATTTCCCTTTAATAAAAAGCAGCCCCAAACCGTTTCTTTTCTAACAGAAAGCAGCCTGAAAAGTCAAGTTGCAAGCATAGATATGCAAGCTAGAAGCCTGCATATGTAAATGTCGGCAGGTGTACCTGGAAGCCAGGTATATTCAATATGGTGATCCCTGCTCCCTTTTCTTTGTCACCACATGTGTGGGTATCATGGCACCGGCCAGAAAAAGCCACATATGCAGATGTCATGGTGACAGCCAGGTAGAAGCCACATTTGCTTAATAAAAGATCATGATGGGAGGGCCAGTCTTCTGCAAGCTATGTAAATGGCACACCTGGTCAAACCAATCCCCTGGGCCTTATGTAAATCAATCAGTGCCTCCTCAAGCCTCTGTATAAAATCAGTCAAATCTCACCCCAACCTGGAAACCGTTTTGGGCGACCAGTTTCTCAACAATGAGGAAACTTTCTCTCTTTCTCCTCTTCTTTGTCTATTAAACTTTCCACTCCTAAACCCACTCCTCATGTGTGTCCGTGTCCTAAATTTTCCTGGCGTGAGACAATGAACCCTGGGTATTTACCCCAGACAATGGAGCCATTTCAAAATTTCACTGGACATCTTGTATTTTATCTGGCAACTCTACCAGACTGTGAATTCCATCAGCTGTTCTCTATTTGGTATTTTAATTAATTCAAGCTAGCAATTCATGGCACAAAATGAGAAATGGTACAAAATGTTGTCTCTAGAATTTTGGTCCATTTTAACTCTCCTGGAGATATTTATAAACCGTACTTTCTGAATATTCTGATACTATGAGCAGCAGGAGACAGGATGCCCACATTTTCCAGAGAATGGGACACGCAGATGTATCTAACACTCAACAAAATTATATTTATGTTTGCTATGGTCCGAATGTTTATGTCCCCCCAAACTCATATGTTGAAATCCTCACCCGCAAGGTGATGGTATTAGGAGATGGGACCATTAGGAGGTGATTAAGTTTTGGGGATGAAGCACTCGATAATGAGATTTGTGCACATACAAAAGAGGCTCAAGGGATCCTCTTTGCCCTTTCCAGCATGTGAGGACAGAGCAAGAAGGTGCCACCTAGAGCCAGAACACAGTTCCTCCCCAGATGTAGAATCTGCTTTGATCTTGAACTTCCCAGTCTCCAGAACTACGGCAATGAATTTCTATTATAAGCTACTTAGTTTATGGTATTTTCTTATAACAGATCAAGTAGACTAAGACAATGTTATAATTTGAGTCTGGGTGGCTCATGACTATCTGGTTTCACAGTGAATTTGAGTATTCACTGGCTATATCTATCTAATTAAAAATGAGGGTCAATTCTGTGATTTTTGTATTTATTTACATCAGGCACATAGCTATTCAAAGTCCCTCCCAAGGCCTCTCGTTTTTAGTTTTAAATATCTGGTTATTCTTCACATAACCTACTTTTCTCTTGTTACTCACTTTTTCATTTTCTGCAGTACTCTACTAATTTCAGATCCCCTCCCCCTGCTTTATTTTGAGACAGGGTCTGGCTCTGTCACCCAGGCTGGAGCGCAGTGGTGTGATCTTGGCTCACTGCAACCTCTGCCTCCTGGATTCAAGCGATTCTACTGCTTCAGCCTTCCGAGTAGCTGAGATTACAGGCACGTGCCCCCATACCTGGCTAATTTTTCTATTTTTAGTAGAGACAGGGTTTCACAATGTTGACCAGGCTGGTCTGGAACTCCTGAGCTCAACTAATCTGCCCCCACTTGGCCTCCCAAAGTGCTGGGATTACAGGTGTGAGCCACCACGCCCAGCCCAGACCCCTTTTCTTATGTATAAAAGCTATTAAAGATATCTGATTAGAAACAAAACACGACTGCAATTGTGATGGATAGAATATGTATGCTGGTGTGTGACTTTCCTAATGTGGCTTCTTGTGCTCTGATAGATACAATGTTTTTATACTTTTTGACAGTTAAGAGTACCTATTATATCAGTACCATGGAATTGCCTTATAGTTTATACCCATTAACAAGTCCAAAAGAGAAATAAAAGGAATTGATTCTTTGTCATTTATTTATTTAGACAACAAATATTTACTCTGAGCCTGGTGGATACAGCCGTGAAGAACAGCTAGTCTTTATTTGTGCCATCCTTTTCCCAGAGCTTTCCATATCAGTCACTGAACCCTCACAACACTCTTATGCATGGGTACTTCAGTAATCATCATCTATTTTACAGATGAGGAATCAAAGCAAGGAGAGGTTGAATATCTTGCCCAAGGGCACTTTCTTAGAAAACGTCAGCAGGACACAGGCAGTTTAGTGTTAAAGCCCATTCTCTTAAAATTCACAGCTTCTAGGTGAACAAAACAGGCATGGTCCTTCCCTTAGGTAGCTTACAATATTCTCAGGTGCTATTTCCTTTAATAAGATATGCTATGTGCAAAACCCAAGACTGATTAATACAAGGTAAATATACCTACTGACTTTCAAAGCATGCGAATATGTATTTGCACTCGTTAGTTTTTCATCTTATTATAGGGGAGTAATATTTTTAAAATCACAGATATTAGTAAAATATTCAGTAATTATGGTCTAGTCTAAAGTGCTTATGTTTGATTATGCATATTTGTTAAATATGGATAAAAATCCAGAAAGACTTTAAAATACAAATCAATCTGAGCCTTATATGAAACTATTCTTATTAATGTGACATCTATGCAGAAACATTTCATAAATACTTACAAGTTAAAAGGTTAACATAATTTAGTAAACCATGACTGAGTATCACCCATGCAGCCTGTTTTCCATGCTGAGAATTCTTAGAATTCCTCTGAAACGATCCAAAACAACGGAAAAAGATGGACTCCTCCTTAACTCATTTTATGAGACCAGCATCATCCCGATACCAAAACCTGGCAGAGACACAAGAAAAAAAGAAAATTTCAGGCCAATATCCCTGATGAACATCGATGCAAAAATCCTCAATAAAATACTGGCAAACCGAATCCAGCAGCACATCCAAAAGCTTATCCACCATGATCAAGTCAACTTCATCCCTGGGATATAAGGCTGGTTCAACATATGCAAATCAATAAACGTCATCCATCATATAAACAGAAGCAATGACAAAAACCACATGATTATCTCAATAGATCCAGAAATTCAGCATTCCGGGACTGTTAGCCAAACTGTGTCTCATAATAGCTCCCTTGAGTAGTCAGTGAGAACCCTGCCCATAAAGGATGTCCTGGTTCTGAAGAAAAGATGAAGGCAAGGGTTTTACTTACTTCTTAAAGCTTGGTAAACGGTCATAGATATTACTTTAGTGGTGTTTCAGTTTGTCTCTTCTAGAGCTTTTGTAAGTTATTGACGTTCTCAGTACAGAGGTCATGATATTTCTCATTTTTTACAAAGACATTTTGCTTAGAGGGCATGGATAAAATTAAATTTGGTGGTTGGGAAAGATGGAGATATTATGGATTTAGGGAAAAATGATCCAAAAATATTTACTCAGAAGAGGAAGAAATCTAAAGGCAAAATATAATAAAACAATTCATGTTCAACTAATTCACATGATTAGTTTAGGTGACTAGTTATGGACTGAAATTATTACAACATTTCATTTTTGGCTATTATTGCATAATAAGGAAAATGGAGAGGCCTTTGGAGAGCTGTTACAGTGAGTCCCTGGCTGACACTTAGTTCTAGTCTTTCTCAGTTCCTTGAAATGAACCTGATTTGATGAAATGGTTTGATAAGACAGATTTGCTTCTAAATAACCCAGTGGAGGGGATGGAGGGAAATGAGTGGGTGTATAGATTAAAGAAGATTGACCACATGTCGATAATTATTGAAATGGGCTTAATGGGTTCATTTTGTTCTTTCTTCTTTTGTAATTTTGAAACATTTCATAATAAAAGTTTGGAAAGAGAAGTCACTTTTAAAAATAGATTTTACTATTTAAAGCAATTTTAGGTACACTGCAAAACTGAGCAGGAGGTACAGAATTCCCACACACCCACTGCCCCCCCACATGCACATCCTCCTCCGCTGTTAACATCCTGCACCTGATTGGTACATTTGTCACAACTGATGAACCGGCATTGGGTACATAATTATCCATGCAATTCAGTAGTTTAAATTGGGGCTCACTCTTGGAGTTCTTTGTTATATGGATTATGGCAAATGTAAAATGACAAGTATTCACCATTTGGTATCATATGCAACAGTTAAACTGCCCTTAAAATCCTTCTGCCTATTCATGCCTCCCTCCCCACAACCGCTGACAGTCACTGATCTTTCACTGTTCCTATAGTTTTGTCTCTTCCAGGATGTTGTATAGTTAGAACTGCAAATCACTTTTTAAAATTTCAACTCAAAGTTAAAATCAGTATATTGTACATTACATCCGTTATTTATGTCCAAACAAAAAGAATGTGAATATAATGAAATTTGAAAATTTAAAACTTTTCCACTAAAGGATATGTGGGAAATATGTAAAAAAAACCATCTCAGAGATTGGTGCCTTCATCTCAGGAATGAATACAAATCAACCTCCTTTTTGTCTCCTTGAATCTGCTTATCTTCTCTTTGTCTTCAAAGATGCCTCCTGGTTTTCTTAGATTCCTTTAGATTGAAGACTCGCATTGGACCTGTTTTCTTGTCTTGGCCTTAACCCTCTTCTTAAAGCCCCACTCCATGTGAGTGACCCAGGTAAGATCTTTGCTCATCTGTCCCTACAGTGGAACAGATATCAGGCTTAGAAATAAGCCAGGCCACACATTTCCTAGCTAAGAAAAGACCCCATTTGTTCTTTTCATGTTTGCAATGATGGATAATATAATAAGAAGAAAATTTTTTTGAATGTTAACTTAAACTCCTTGTCTAATTTAATCTTCACAACAGCCTTAACAAGGTAAGCGTTAATATTGTTGGTACTTTGTAGATAAGGACACTGAGGCAGCCAGGGATTAAGTAAGTGGGTCACATTTGCCCTGCTGGTACGAGGTACATGAACCCTGGAATGGGAATTAGAAGGCCATGCTCTCCTTTTGCTTCTGCCGCAAAGCAGGTATGCTCATTCAAAAGGGAGCACTTCAAAAGGAGACATGCCTAGGCTTCATTGAATCTCTTTTTGGGGCATTGTTTTCAGTTAACTTTTCAACTAAATGAAATATGTTCAAATAGTGTAAAGTATATCTCTTTACCTTTTTTCTTTCATTCTTATATCCCTATCTTAGTCCATTTTGTGTTGCTATAACAGAATATCTAAGATGGGGTAATTTATAAAGAAAAATTGTTTATTTGGCTTATAGTTCTGGTGACTGGAAATCCAGGATTAGGCAGCTGCATCTTGTGAGAGCCCCAGGCTGCTTCCACTCCTGGCAGAAAGTGGAAGAAGTAGGTGTATACAAAGAAGTGACATGCGAGAAAGGAGGCAAGAGAACAAAACCAAAGAAGCCAGACTCTTTTTAATAACCACCTTCTTAGGAACTAATCCATTCTCGAGACAGCAAGAGCTAACTCGCTACTGAGCCATGCACCAAGCCATTCATGAGGGATTCACACCATCACTCAAACACTTCCTGATTAGAGACCCTAAGCCAGATCTGCCCAGTTAAACTGCACGTAAATCCTGGGATAATTTGGAGGTTTTTTTGTTTTTGTTTTTTTGTGTTTTTGAGACAGTGTCTCACTCTGTTGGCCAGGCTGGAGTGCAGTAGCATGATCATAGCTCCCTCCTGGGCTCAAGCGATCCTTCCACCTTAGCCTTCCAAGTAAGTGGGGGCACAGGCACAAGCCACCACTTCTGGCTTATTTATTTATTTATTTACTGAGACAGCGTCTGGCTTTGTCACCCAGGCTGGAGTGCAGTGTGTGATCTTGGCTCACTGTAACCTCTGCCTCCCAGGCTCAAGTCATCCTCCCACCTCCTGAGTGAGCCTATTTATTTTTATATTTTGTAGAGACAAGATCTTCCTATGTTGCCCTGGCTGGTCGCAAACTCTTAGCTATAGCAATCCTCCTGCCTCAGCTTCCCAAAGTGCTGTGATTATAAGCATGTGCCACCATGCTCATTTGTTATGCATCAATAGGAAATTAATTTTACAAGTGAGAAAACTGAGGTATGAAAAAGTTGAGTGAGTTGTCCAAGATCACTCAGCTAACAAGTTGTATTGCTGGGCAAAGATCATAATGTATTTTCTTTTCATTTGAACATCATTTATCAGTGGCACATTTTCTTGGTCACTTTTTGAAGACTGTTTCATGGGGGTGGGGTTAATAATATAAAAAAGATGCTTGTTACATTATTATTTTTTTTTTTTTGAGACCGAGTCTCACTGTGTCCCTCAGGCTGGAGTACAGTGGCACAATCTCGGCTCATTGCAACCTCCGCCTCCTGGGTTCTAGAGATTCTCCTGCCTCAGCCTCCCGAGTAGCTGGGACTATAGGCACCCACCACCATGCCTGGCTAATTTTTGTATTTTTAGTAGAGACAGGGTTTCACCATATTGGCCAGGCTGCTCTTGAACTCCTGACCTTGTAATCTGCCCACCTCGGCCTCCCAAAGCGCTGGGATTACAGACGTGAGCCACAGCGCCCGTCCTTGTTATACTTTTAATTAGTAAAGTTATTCATTGTTCATTGAGCAATGAAGAATTTGGGTTTTTAATTTTTTTAGTCTTGATTCCAAAAGAATAATTACATAAGAATTGGAAAAAATGACGGTAAATTTAAAATGACTTTCGTATATTTGCGACATGCATGGTACCTAATTGGGGAGTGAACACATGTTCTTAGTGCGATCCTGGTTTATGCCTGTTTTGTGGTGTAATTATGAATGGTACTCCCTTTTACACTCAAAAGTGGACTATAAATCATATGCTCACTGTGGGTAGACCAAGTCAACAAATTAGTAGTTGTTTATTTCCTACAACATCAGCTCCCATTTCAACCAGAGCTACCTGCTTGACCCCTAAAGGCTTAAACTCATTCATGTGCATTCTCAGATTGGTTCTGGCCAGATCAGGCCATCCTTAGCACATCCTCATGTAGAACACCTTCAGCTCAGAATCAAGCTACACCTTTGGGCTCATTCTCCTGCTAGTGGAAAGAGTGGGCTTTGCAGTCAAACAAATCTTCTCTTAAACCACAGCTCCATGACTTACCAGCCACAGGATTAGGCTAATTTATTTACACCAGGCTGTCCAATAGCACTTTTGCTATAATGGAAATGTTCTAGAACAGCACTGTCCAATATGGCAGCCACTAACCATATGTGGCTACTGAGCCCTTGCAGTGGGGCTAGTGCTAATGATGAACTTGATTCTTGGTCTTATTTAATTTAAATAAAATTGAAAAATAAATTGTCACTTATGGCCAGTGGCTGCCATAATAGACAGTGCAGAATCTTTTTGAGCCTCAGCATACTCTCTTAAAAAATAGAGATAATAATATCTACTTTCCAAGGTTGTAAAAGATTTCAGAAAATGTTTCACATATGATTGGCACTCAATTTTCATTACGTTTATGTAGACTGCTAGATTCTGTTCTCCAACTAAGATGACCAGCTCTTTGTCTCTTTACTTTGACATCTCCTTCTCTCTCACTGCCCTTTTATTCAATCAGTCATCCCCAGCGTTAGTGTTCTGGATTTTGACCATTCTAATAAGTGTATAGGGCTATCTCGTTGTTGTTTAATTTCATTTAATTTAATGATTACATATGATGTGGAACATCTTTTCATATGCTTATTTGCCATCTATAGCTCTTCTTTGGGAGGTGTCTGTTAAGGTCTTTGGCCCATTTTTTTTAAAATTATAATTTAAGTTCTGGGATACATGTGCAGAACGTGCACATGAGATAATGTCTTTTGCAGGGATGGATGGACCTCAAAGCCATTATCCTCAGCAAACTAATGCAGGAACAGAAAACAAAACCGTGCATGTTCTCACTTATAAGTGGGAGCTGAATAATGAGAACACATGGACACAGGGAGGGGAACAACACACACTGGGGCCTATTGGTGTGGGGGCGGGGGAGGGAGAGCATCAGGATAATACCTAGGCGATGGGTTGATAGGTGCAGCAAACCACCATGGTGCATGTTTACCTATGTAACAAACCTGCACATCCTGCACATGTGTCCCACAGCTTACAATAAAATAAAAGAAAAAGAAAAAAAATTTAAAAAGACTATGTGCTCTGAAATCTGATAACCAATATGGATATAGAACCCAGCTGTGGTGCTTTGGGCATCTCTTGGAGAACATTCTGAGCCTCGTTTTTCTCATCAGTAAAATGAGTGTAGCCATATTTTAATGTTTTATGTTGTTAGTTTTGTATGTATTTATACTTTAGTTAGCTGTCTAGTAAGTTTTATTTTATTAACCCTCTTTTTGTAGGTTCTGCTCTTTACAAATAATACTTTTGTTTCCTTTATGAAGCCTCTACAGGTATTATCAAAGAGAAGATGAGAACCCTGAACTGAGAGGACCTCACAAGCCTGTAGTGAAGGAAGACCCTGTTGCCAAGATGAGGTGAGATTGGTCTCTCCTTAATGAATTGTTGGCATTCTAGGGAAGGGGCTGGAGATCCAGACCTGTTTGAAGAAATGCCAAGAGTTGGTGAAGCTGGAGGACACATGACAAAGCACATTCATGGAAGACCACCAAGTGTTAAACTGAAGAAACTAAATCTTCATCAGGTTAGAGATGATGGTGATGTTGAGGAGCTTCAAGGGATGGGTATAAAATCAGAGGCTGACACACACAAATTCAAGAAACAAAGCAGGAACAAGTTGGGAGAGATCGAGCTTTAGATGTGAGCAGGGCCAAGTCACCCAGTGTTCCCCTTATTACTGTGTGCTGGCTGTATGGCAGATGAGTGGTTTAGCCCGGGTGTAAGAACCTGTGTCCCAGCTGGAGGGTGCCTGAACTGATGTGATGTCTGTGCGGGTGTCTAATCCATGGCAGATATATCAGCTGCTTAGCCAGACATTTCCCCATTTGAAGGCTCTTTCTTTACCCTTATCCCTTACCACATTGCTATTTCCAGGTTATAACCTGCAAACCTCTTACTGTTTGTATTAGTCAGAGTTATCCAGAGAAACAGAACAAATAGGGTATGTGTATGTGTGTGCATGTGTGTGTGTGTGTGTGTGTGTGAGAGAGAGAGAGAGAGAGACAGGGAGAGAGAGGAGACAGAAATTTTTAATTTTTTTTCTTCAACTTTTATTTTAGGTTCAGTGGTACATGTGCAGGATGTGCAGGTTTGTTACATAGGTAAATGTGTGCCATGATGGTTTGCTGCACAGATCATCCCATCATGTAGGTATTAAGCCCGGCATCCATTAGCTATTCTTCCTGATTCTCTCCCTTTCCCCACACCCCCCTCCAACAGGCCCCAGTGTGTGTTGTTCCCCTCCCTGTTTCCATGTGTTCCATCATTCACCTCCCACTTATAAGTGAGAACATGTGATATTTGGTTTTGCTGAGGATAATGGCTTCCAACTCCATCCATGTCCCTGCAAAGGACATGTTCTCATTCCTTTTTATGACTGCATAGTATTCTATGGTCTATATGTACCATATTTTCTTTATCCAGTCAATCATTGATGGGCATTTAGGTTGAGTCCATGTCTTTGCTATTGTGAATAGTGCTGCAATGAACATATGTGTGAATGTTTCTTTATAATAGAATGATTTATATGTCTTTGGATATATACCCAGTAATGGGATTGCTGGGTCGAATGGCAGTTCTATTTTTAGGTCTTTGAGGAATCACCACACTGTCTTTCACAATGATTGAACTGATTTACACTACCACCAACAGTGTAAAAGTATTCCTTTTTCTCTGTAACCTCACCAGTATCTGTTCTTTTTTGCCTTTTTATAGCCGCTCTGACCGCTGTGAGATGTTATCTTTTTTTTTTAGACAGAGTCTCGCTCTGTCATGCAGGCTGGAGTGCAGTGGCATGACCTTGGCTCACTGCAGCCTTCGCCTCCTGGGTTTCAGCGATTCTCCTGCCTCAGCCTCCCAGGTAGTTGGATTACAGGCATGCGCCACCACACCCAGCTAATTTTTGTATTTTTAGTAGAGATGGTGTTTCACCATGTTGGCCAAGCTAGTCTTGAACTCCTGACCCCAGGTGATCCGCCCACCTTGGCTTCCCAAAGTGCTAGGATTACAGGAGTGAGCCACTGCACCCAGCCTGTGAGATGGCATCTTATTGCAGTTTTGATTTTCATTTCTCTAATGACCAGTGAAGTTGAGCTTTTTTTCATATATTTGTTGGCTGCATGTATGTCTTCTTTTGAGAAGTGTCTGTCTGTTCATGTCCTTTGCCCACTTTTTGATGGGGTTGTTTTTTTTTCTTGTAAATTTCTTTGAGTTTCTTATAGATTCTGGATATTAGACCTTTGTCAGATGGATAGATTGGAAAATTTTTCTCTCATTCCGTAGGTTGCGTGTTCACTCTGATGATAGTTTCTTTTGCTGTGCAGAAGCTTTTTAGTTTAATTAGATCCCCTTTGTCAATTTTTGCTATTGTTGCAATTGCTTTTGGTGTTTTCTTTATGAAATCTTTGCCTGTGCCTATATCTTGAATGGTATTGCCTAGATTTTCTTCTAGGGTTTTTATGGTTTTGGGTTTTAACTTTAAGTCTGTAATCCATCTTGAGTTAATTTTTATATAAGGTGTAAGATAGGGGTTCAGTTTCAGTTTTGTGCATATGGCTAGCCAGCTCTCCTAGTACCATTTATTAATTAGGGAATCCCTTTCCTGTTGCTTGTTTTTGTCAGGTTTGTAGAAGATCAGATGGTTGTAGGTGTGTAGTCTTATTTCTGTGATTTCTATTCTGTTCCATTGGTCTATGTGTCTGCTCTTGTACCAGTATTATGTTGTTTTGGTTATTGTAGCCTTGTAGTATAGTTTAAAACCAGGTAGTGTGGTGCCTCCAGCTTGGTTCTTTTTGCTTAGGATTGCCTTGGCTATATGGGCTCTTTTTTTGATTCATATGAATTTAGAATGGTTTTTTCTGATACTATGAAGAATGTCAATGGTAGTTTAATGTGAATAGCATAAAACCTATAAATTACCTCGGGCAATGTGGCCATTTTCACAATATTTATTCTTCCTATCCATGAGGATGGAATGTTTTTCCATTTGTTTGTGTCGTCTCTGATTTCTTTGAGCAGAGGTTTATAGTTATCCTTGAAGAGGTCCTTCATGTTCCTTGTTAGCTGTATTCCTATATATTTTATTCTGTTAGTAGCAATTGTGAATGAGAGTTCATTCCTGATTTGGTTCTCTGCTTGCCAGTTGTTGTATGGAAATGCTAGTGATTTTTGCACATTGATTTTATATCCTGAGACTTTGCTCAAGTTATCAGTTTAAGAAGCTTTCTGAGCTGAGATGATGGGGTTTTCTAGATATAGGATCATGTCATCTGCAAACAATGATACATATTTTTTTTCAGATAGAGTCTCACTCTGTTGTCCAGGCTGGAGTGCAGTGGCATAAGCTTGGCTCACTGCAACCTTTGCTTCCAGGCTCAAGTGATTCTCTTGCCTCAGCATCCCAAGTAGCTGGGAGTATAGGCATGCGCCACCATGCCTGGCTAATTTTTATATTTTAGTAGAGATGGAGTTTTGCCATGTTGGGCAGGCTGGTCTTAAATTCCTGACTTCAGGTGATCCACCCACCTTGTCCTCCCAAAGTGCTGGGATTACAGGCGTGAGTCACCACACCCGCCTGAAAACAAAGACAATTTGGCTTCCTCTTTTCCTATTTGAATGCCCTTTATTTCTTTTTTCTCTTGCCTGATTGCCCTGGCCAGAACATCCAATACTCTGTTGAATAGGAGTGGTGAGAGAGGGCATCCCTGTCTTGAGGTGTTTTTCAAGGGGAAGTCTTCTAGCTTTTGTCCATTCAGTATGATATTGGTTGTGGGTTTGTCATGCTCTTACTATTTTGAGGTACGTTCCTTCAACACTTAGTTTATTGAGAGTTTTTAACATGAAGGGATGTTGAATTTTATTGAAGGCCTTTTCTGCATCTGTTGAGATAATCGTGGGGTTTTTGTGTTTAGTTCTGTTTATGTTATGAATATGAATCACATTTATTGATTTTTGTATGTTGAATCAAACTTGAATCCCAAGGATGAAGCCAATTTGATAATGGTGGATAAGCTTTTTGATGTACTGCTGGATTTAACTATCCAGTATTTACTGAGGATTTTTACATTGATGTTCATCAAGAATGTTGGCTTGAAGTTTTCTTTTTTTGTTGTATCTCTGCCAGGTTTTGGTATCAGGATGATGCTGGCTTCACATAATCAGTTAGGCAGGAGTCCCTTCTTTTCAATTTTGTTTGGCATAGTTTCAGTAGAAATGGTACCAACTCTGCTTTGTAAATCTGGTAGAATTCAGCTGTGAATATATCTGGTTCTGGGTTTTTTTTTTTTTTTTTTTTTTTGGCTTGTAGACTACCTCATTTCCAGAACCCATTATTGGTCTATTCAAGGATTCTGTTTCTTCCTGGTTCAGTCTTAGGAGGATTTATGTGTCCAGGAATTTATCCATTTCTCCTAGATTTTTCTAGTTCATGTGCATAGAGGTGTTTATAGTATTCTCTGATGGTTGTTTGTATTTCTGTGGGGTCAGTGGTAATAATATCCTCCTTATCATTTCTGATTGTGTTTATTTGATTCTTCTCTCTTTTCTCATTATGTAGCCTACTGCTCTATTTTATTAATTTTTGGGAAAAAAAACCCAGTTCCTGGATTCATTGATTTTTTTGTAGGGGTTTTCGTGTCTCTGTCTCCTTCAGTTCAGCTCCGATCTTGGTTATTTCTTGTCTTCTGCTAGCTTTGGGGTTGGTTTTCTCTTGGTTCTTTTGTTCTTTCGTTATGATGTTAGGTTGTTAACTTGAGATCTTTCTAGCTTTTTGATGTGGGCATTTAGTGCTATAAATTTTCCTCTTAACACTGATTTAGCTGCATTCCAGAGACTCTGGCACATTGTCTTTGTTCTCATTAGTTTCAAAGAACTTGATTTCTGCCTTAATTTTATTATTTACCTAGGTGTTGTTCAGGAGCAAGTTGTTCAATTTCCATGTAGTTGTGTGGTTTTCAGTTAGTTTCTTAAATTTGAGTTCTAATTTGATTGCACTGTGGTCTAAGAGACTGTTTGTTATGATTTCAGTTCTTTTGCATTTGCTGAGGAGTGTTTTGCTTCTGAATATGTGATCAGTTTTAGTTTAAGTGCTGTGTGGCAATGAGAAGAATGTATATTCTGTTGTTGTGGGGTGGAGAGTTCTGTAGATAGCTATTAGGTCCAATTGATCCAGAGCTGAGTTCAGGTCCTGAATATCTTTGATAATTTTCTGTCTCAATGATCTGTCCAGTATTGTCAGTGGGGTGTTAATGTCTCCCACTCTTATTATGTGGTAGTCTAAGCTCTTTGTAGATCTCCAAGAACTTGCTTTATGAATCTGGGTGCTCTTATATTAGGTGTATATATATTTAAGATGGTTAGCTTTTCTTGTTGAATTGATCCCTTTACCGTTATGTAATGCCTTTCTTTTTCTTTTTTTTTTATCTTTGTTGGTTTAAAGTTTATTTTGTCAGAAATTAGGATTGTGACCCTTGCTTTTTTCTGTTTTCCATTTGCTTAGTAAATTTTCCTCCATCTGTTTATTTTGAGCCTATGTGTGTCTTTGTACTTGAGATGTGTCTCTTGAAGAGAGCATACCCATGAGTCTTAGCTCTTTATCTAGCTTGCCATTCTGTGTTTTAATTGGGGCATTTAGCTTATTTACATTTAAAGTTAGTATTGTTATGTGTGAATTTGATCCTGTCATCATGATGCTGGCTGGTTATTTTGCAGACTTGTTGATACAGTTGCTTCATGGTGTCACTGATCTGTGTGCTTCAGTGTGTTTTTGTAGTGGCTGGTACCAGTTTTTCCTTTGGATATTTAGTGCTTTCTTCAGGAGCTCTTGCAAGGCAGGCCTGATGGTGATGAATTCCCTCAGCATTTGCTTGTCTGAAAAGGATTTTATTTCTCCTTTGCTTATGAAGCTTAGTTTGGCCAGATATGAAATTCTGGGTTTAAAATTCTTTTCTTTAAGAAAGTTGAATATTGGCCCCCACTCTCTTTTGATTTGTAGGGTTTCTGCTGAGAGATCTGCTGTTAGTCTGATGGATTCCCTTTGTAGGTGACCTGGTCTTTCTCTTTGGCTGCCCTTAACATTTTTTCTTTCATTTTGACCTTGGCAAATCTGATAATTATGTGTCTTGGGGTTGGTCTTTTTGTGGAGTATTTTATTGGGTGATATGATTTGGCTGTGTCCTCACCCAAATATCATCTTGTATTGCAGCTCTTATGATTCCCACGTGTCATGGGAGGGATGTGGTGGGAGGCAACTGAATCATGGGGGCAGGTCTTTCTCGTGCTATTCTCATGATAATGAATAAGTTTCATGATATCTGAGATCTGATGGTTGTGTAAAGGGGAGTTCCCCTACACTTGCTCTCTTGCCTGCTGCCATGTAAGATGTGACTTTGCTCCTCATTCATCTTCTGCTTTGATTGTGAGTCCTCCCCAGCCATGTGGAACTGTGAGTCAATTAAACCTCTTTCATTATAAATTACCCAGTCTCAGGTATGTCTTTATTAGCAGTATGAGAACAGACTAATACACTGAGGTTCTCTGCAGTTCCTGAATTTGAATGTTGGCCTGTCTTGCTAGGTTGGGATGTGCTCCTGGATGATATCTTGACGTATGTTTTCTAACTTGGTTCCATTCTTCCCATCTCTTTCAGGTACCCCACTCACTTGTAGGTTTAGTCTTTCTACATAATTCCATATTTCTGAGACGTTTTGTTCATTCTTTTTTATTCTTTTTTCTCTATTCTTGTCTGTCTGTCTTATTTCAGAAAGACAGTCTTCAGGCTCTGAGACTCTTTCCTCTGCTTGGTCTGTTCTGCTATTGATACTTATGATTGCATTGTGAAGTTCTTGTATAGTGTTTTTCAGCTCCATCAGATCAGTTGTTTTTCTCTCTAAATCGGCTCTTCTGGCTTTCAGCTCCTGTATTGTTTTATCATGATTCTTAGCTTATTTGCATTGGGTTACAAAATACTTCTTTAGCTCACTGAAGTGTGTTATTACCCACCTTCTGAAGCTTACTTCTGTCAATTCAGCCATTTCAGCCTCAGCCCAGTTCTGTGCCCTTGGTGGAGAGGGGTTGCGGTCATTTGGAGGAGAAGAGGCACTCTGGCTTTCTGAGTTTTCAGCACTTTAGCATTAATTTTTGTCTCATCTTTGTGGGCTTATCTACCTATGATCTTTGAGGTTGCTGACCTTTGAATGGGGTTTTTGTGGAGTCTCTTTTGTTGATGTTGTTGTTGTTGTTTTCTGTTTATTTGTTTTTCTTTTAACAGTCAGGCTACTCTATCATAAGGCTGCTGTGGTTTGCTGGAGGTCCACTCCAGACCCTATTACCTCAGTTTTTCCCATACCTGGAGGTACCACCAATGAAGGCTATGAAACAGCAAAGATGGCAGTCTGCTCTTTCCTCTGGAAGCATCATCCTAGGGGTGTATTGACCTGTTGCTGCCCAAACGTACCTGTAGGAGGTGGCCGGAGACCCCTCTTGGGAGGTCTCACCCAGTCAGGAGGAACAGGATCAGTGACCAGCTAAAGCAGTCTGGTTGCTTTTTGGTATAGCAGGTGTGCTGTTCTAGGGGATGCCCTTCCTTCTCTGGACGATTTATATTCTCCAGAGCTGGCAGGCTGGAGTGGCTGAGTCAACCAAACTGCAGAGATGGCGCCTGCCCATCCTCCCTGGGAACTCAGACCCGTCTCAGGCAGATTCCAGTCTGTTGCCATCAGCTGGCTGGAATTCTAAGCCAGTGGGACTTAACTTGTGGGGTGTCATGGTGGTGGGATGTGCAGAACGAGGCTGCTTGGCTCCCTGGATTCAGACCCCTTCCTAGAGATATGTATGAATGGATTTCTCACCTCACTGGGAATCCTGGGGCTGCAGTATATAAAACTCTGTGTGTGCCTGAGTGGCTGATCTACTAAGACTCCACACAGCTCTGTATATTGGACCCAAGGCCCGGTGGTGTTGGCTCATGAAGTGATCTCCTGATCCACAGATTGCAAAGATCCATGGGAGAAGCATGGTTTCCCAGACTGTGTTGCACAATCACTCACTGCTTCCCTTGGTGGGGATGGGAGTTCCTTTGGCTTTATGCTACTCCTGGGTGGGCTGTTGTCCTCCCCAACCCCAAAAGCTTTTTTTCATTTTTTGTGGTTTTAGTTGTTTGCCTAGTTAGTCCCAGTGTAAGAACCTGGATATTTCAGTTGAAGGTGCTGAATTTACTCACCCCTTTTCATTCCTTTCCATGAGTGCTGACTGCAGCTCCTTCTAATTGGCCATTTTGGATCCCCCACTCAAGAGATTTATTTCAAGGAATTAGCTTAGCTGACACAATTGTGGAGGAGACAGGCAGGTCTGAAATCTGCAGGGTAGGCAGGCTGGTTGTAGACTCAGGGAAGAGGTGATGCTGCAGTATGAGTACAAAAGCAGTCTGCTGGCAGAATTCCTTCTCTGGGAGAGTTCAGTCTTGTTCTTTCTTGTTTTTTAGTTTTGTTTTGTTTTTCTTGTTTTTTGAGACAGGGTCTCGCTCTGTCACACAGGCTGGAGTGCAGTGGTGTGATCTCAGCTCACTGCAACCTCTGCCTCCTGGGTTCAAGCAATTCTCATGCCTCAGCCTCCTGGGTAGCTGGGATTACAGGTGTGTACCACCATGCCTGGCTAATTTTTTTTGTATTTTTAGTAGAGACGAGGTTTCACCATGTTGGCCAGGCTGGTCTCAAACTCCTGATCTCAAGTGATCTGCCCGCCTTGGCCTCCCAAAGTTCTGGGATCACAGGCATGAGCCAGAGTGCATGGCCAAGTTCAGTCTTCGTCTATTAAAGCCTTCAACTGATTGGATGAGGCCCACCCACATTATGGAGGATAGTCTGCTTTGCTCAGTCTACTGTTGTAAATGTTAATCTCATCTAAAAGACATCTTTATAGAAACATTTAGAATAATGTTTGACCATGTATCTGGGTACTGTGGCTCAGCCAAGTGGACAGGTAAAATTAACCATCTCTCTACTCTTTCTTTTTCTTTCACCAAAAGCCTCCTAGCATCTTCTACCGGTTTGTACATTAAAAAGAGAATTAGGTTGATTCTTGGAAACTTGAAACTCATCTTAGTGATGTGTATTAATTTTTATGCTCTCATTATTAGAATCTCACATTAGCATGGCCTAATTTCTGCTACCAGGAATAAGATGTGTGCTGTGCTAATGGGAAATGATATATTTAGTGTTTTGTATGATCATTCTTTAGGGTCTGTGTCCCTTTAATTGGATGAGAGCCCACGTGGAGTGGGTAGATAATAGTGTCCTTTCTGCTTACCCCTGCATTAGGAATAAAAGAGAAAGAAAATATGTGTGTGCTCAGGAAAAAAATCCATTATTTTAGTTATTCAAGATATTATAATCAATATAATAACTTTCAAGTACCTTCCAGTTAGTAAGCTTTTCAGAGTATAAATTAATTCCATATCAGCTGAAACCAGTGGCTTTTCCCATGTTGGGTTCAATTGTAGTTATGGATGACATAAGCTTTTCCATCAAGTGTAATAACTAAGTTCTAATTTTGTTGGCCAGTGTAATTAACACAATAACAAAACATAATTAAAAATAAGGGCTATTTTTTTCAGACGTTATATAAATATATTATGCTTAGCAGATAGATGACATTTTTGAATTAGAGGAGTTTTAATTAATTCAATGCTTAAGTACCACAAGCAATTTAATTTTCACAATATGTTAAGTACCCATATTCAGTTTACAAAATACCACAATTGTGTGAAATTGATCTTTTGATTCATTTGATTCATCATGACATTTCTATTTGTTACATGAAAAAATATAACATTTTGAAGTCAATCTATGTTTCCTTCCAAGATTAAGAAAATGACAAATGATGTAGACCCTTTAAACATATGGACCAAGTCTCCCATTTCTCCAAACAAGAGACTTATGATATTTTGGTTTGTCTGAGGAAGAAAGCTGGCTGTTGCTACCAGGGTAAACTAGGGAATAGCCTGGTCTACTCCAGTTGAGGAACAGCTATAAGGTCTCTTTGGTGCTCTGTTGGTTCCTTTAGCAATAAGAAGGGCAAGTGATCATGAAAATGACTATACTTCATTCTATTTTCTGTAGCTCTTTGAGTGGTTTATGAACGTAGCCCATAATAGCATAAGCTGTTATGGAACAGCTTACACTTGTGACAAAGAGAATTCAAAGCCATATAGTTTACAAAAAAATAAATACAAATAGACCTAAACATATAAAGAGAATATGCAAATTAAGGGCATGCAAATTAAAATTATACTAACATACAATATTTCACCCTGATAGGCAGAAAGCCAAAGGTGCAATAGTTCATTCTGTGGGGGAGACTTTGGAGAAACAGTCACTATTGCTTGTTGCTATTAGGATTGCAAAATGGTATAACATGTGTGGCAGGGACACTGACAATATCTAGAAAACAGTGAAATGCATTTATCTTCGGTGCAAATTATTTTATTGTCTCTTCCCATACCTCTTATCCATTTTTTTGCCCTTCCCCACACTGCTCTGGACCATGAGATACTACTAACCCTTTTGGAAGGCCTCACTCATGTTTCCTTGCAACTGCCTTAAACCACTACAATAAATGAGTAGTTTAACAGACTGTTCAATTGGTGGTGCCATGGATTAAGTCCACTAGCCATTGTGGGATTCTAGCCTCTCGTCTTTCATTAAACCTCTAAAGTTCTCACATGCTGAGGTGAAAAAGTTTCCTAGAGTTTTGAAATACAGGTCTTGAATTCCTGGTCTCTGTCACAGACCAATTGCATCAGACTCTCAGGTGGGAGGGATAGCAATCTGTTGTTTTCAGACTCACTAGGTTGGGTAACTACTGATCAAGATACAGCACAGTTTCTCACATTGCTCCATTTGTTCTAGATCACTGAGATGTTAATGTATAGTCCTCTTAAATAATGACAACTGGAATAAGGAATAACAGCAACACAAAACTAATGCTCTAACAATAGCGAACTTTGTGGTGTTTACTATGAGGCAGGTACTGCTGCAAATACTTCACTCATGCTAACCCATTGAAGCTTCACAACTACCCAATAAAGTAGGTGCTTTCACTATTGCAACTTTTCAGATGCAGAAACTAAGGCACAGAACGATTAAGTGACTTGTCCAAGATGCCACAGTTACTAGAGGCAGAATTTAAACAAAGGAGGCCATATGGCTCTGGAGTTTGTGTACTAAAACTCCTGTGGTCTAACATTTTTTGGGAAATTCTGCTCTTTTTTTCGGATTTATAATGTAATAATGTATTGGTGCAAGCTTTGAGAGGTATCTATAAATAATCCCTCTTGTAAGTAATTTTATTTCTCCTTTGCTTATGAAGCTTAGTTTGGCTGGATGTGAAATTATGGGTTGAAAATTATTTCTTTAAGAATGTTGAATATTGGCCCCCACTCTCTTCTGGCTTGTAGGGTTTCTGCAGAGAGATCGCTGTTAGTCTGATGGGCTTCCCTTTGTGGGTAACCCGACCTTTCTCTCTGGCTGCCCTTAACATTTTTTCCTTTATTTCAACCTTGGTGAATCTGACAATTATGTGGCTTGGGGTTGCTCTTCTCGAGGAGTATCTTTGTGGTGTTCTCTGTATTTCCTGAATTTGAATGTTGGCCTGTCTTGCTAGGTTGGGGAAGGTCTCCTGGATAATATCCTGCAGAGTGTTTTCCAACTTGGTTCCATTCTCCCCGTCACTTTCAGGTACACCAGTCAATTGTACATTTGGTCTTTTCACATAGTCCCATATTTCTTGGAGTCTTTGTTTGTTCCTTTTCATTCTTTTTTCTCTAATCTTGTCTTCATGCTTTATTTCATTAAGTTGATCTTCCATATTTGATATCCTTTCTTCCACTTGATGGATTTGGCTATTGATACTTGTGTATGCTTCACGAAGTTCTCATGCTGCGTGTTTCAGCTCCATCAGGTCATTTTTGTTCTTCTCTAAACTGGTTATTCTAGTTAGCAATTCCTCTAACCTTTTTCCAAGGTTCTTAGCTTCCTTGCATTGGGTTAGAACATGCTCCTTTAGCTTGGAGAAGTTTGTTATTACCCACCTTCTGAAGCCTACTTCCGTAAATTCATCAAACTCATTCTCCATCCAGTTTTGTACCCTCACTGGTGAGGAGTTGTGATCCTTTGAAGGAGAAGAGGCGTTCTGGTTTTTGGAATTTTCAGCCTTTTGGTGCTGGTTTTTCCTCATGTTCATGGATTTTACTTCCTTTGGTCTTTGATGTTGGTCACCTTCAGATGAGGTTTCTGTGTGGACTTCTTTTTTGTTGATGTTCTTACTATTCCTTTCTGTTTGTTAGTTTTTCTTCTAAAAGGCCCCTCTGCTGCATGTCTGCTGGAGTTTGCTGGAGGTCTAGTCCAGACCCTGTATGCCTGGGTATCAACAGTGGAGGCTGCAGAACAGCAAATATTGCTGCCTGTTCCTTCCTCTGGAAGCTTCGTCCCAGAGGGGCACCTGCCAGATGCCAGCTGGAGCTCTCCTGTATGAGATACCTGTTGACTCCTGCTAGGAGGTGTCTCCCAGTCAGGAGGCATGGAAGTCAGGGATCCACTTGAGGAGGCAGTCTGTCCCTTAGCAGAGCTCGAGCGCTGTGCTGGAAGATCCCCTGCTCTCTTCAGAGCTGGCCAGGCAGCAACGTTTAAGTCTACTGAGGTTGTGCCCACAGCCACCCCTTCCCCCAGATGCTCTGTCCCAGGGAGATGGCAGTTTTATCTAGGAGCCTCTGACTGGGTCTGCTGCCTTTCTTTCAGAGATGCCCTGCCCAGTGAGGAGGAATCTGAAGAGGCAGTCTGGCCACAGTGGCTTTGCTGAGCTGTGGTAGGCTCCTCCCATTTTGAACCTCTTGGAGGCTTTGTTTACACTGTGAGGGGAAATCTGCCTACTCAAGCCTCAGTGATGGCAGCCGCCCCTCCCTTCACCAAACTCTAGCGTCCCAGGTCTACTTCAGACTGCTGTGCTGGCAGGGAGAATTTCAAGCCAGTGGATCTTAGCTTGCTGGGCTCCATGGGGGTGGGATCTGCTGAATTAGACCACTTGGCTCCCTGGCTTCAGCCCCGTTTCCAGGGGAATGAACGGTTCTCTCTTGCTGGTGCTCCAGGTGCCTTTGGGGTATGAAAAAAACCTCCTGCAGCTAGCTTGGTGTCTGCCCAAATGGCCACCCAGTTTTGTGCTTGAAACCCAGGGCCCTGGTGGCATAGGCACCCGAGGGAATCTCCTGGTCTGTGGGTTGTGAAGACCGTGGGAAAAGCATAGTGTCTGGGCCGGAATGCACCATTCCTCATGGAACAGTCCCTCACAGCTTCCCTTGGCTAGGGGAGGGAGTTCCCTCACTCCTTGTGCTTCCTGGGTGAGGCGACACCCCACCCTGCTTCAGCTCACCCTCCGTAGGCTGCACCCACTATCTAACCAGTCCCAAAGAGATGAGCCAGGTACCTCGGTTGGAAATGCAGAAATCACCTGCCTTCTGCATTGATCTTGCTGGGAGCTGCAAACCAGAGTTGTTTCTGTTCGTCCATCTAGCAGTGCTTACTCAATTAGTCTTAAGTCTCCTGCAATTATAACCCAAATTTCAATGGAATAAATAGGCCAGAGACAGAATCTATATAATATAAAAGGTCTTGGTATATGATAAACTATATGCCATGAATAAAGAGGTCACAGCTGAAAGGCTGAGTGGTGGGAACCAAGAAGCAAGTGCTCACCCTCTAGAAGTCTTCGCTGGTGCAGACCAAATGGCGGGTTCTGGAGAAGATTGACCTTAAGTTCATAGACACCACCTCCAAGTTTGGCCATGGCTGCTTCCAGACCGTAGAAGAGAAGAAAGCATTCATGGAACCACTCAAGAAAGATCGAACTGCAAAAGAAGAAGGAGCTTAATGCCAGGAACACATTGTGCAGCTCGTGGGGTCTCAATGTAAGTTATTTTCCACTGAAAAAAAAAATAAATAAAATGTTGTGTTGATCTAAAATGTGAAAAAAAAAAGGCAAATGCAAATTACCAAAGTACCAATAATGCTCACCTAATTGCAGTTCTTCCTTTCTCTTTGCAAATGATTAGGGACTTGCCTGCAAGGGCAAAGGAAAAGAGATGCAAACTCCCAGGGATGGTAGGAGACAAAGTGAAATACTTAAAATACTGAGAATTGTTTAAGCTCTGTGGTTTTTCTTAAAAACTTCACATGCATTTGCCATTCTATTACATGTATGTATGTATGTACGTATGTATGTATGTATTTATGACAGAGTCTCTCTCTTTCTCCCAGGCTGGAGTGCAGTGGCACGATCTTGGCTCACTGCAACCTCCACCTCCCAAGTTCAAGCGATTCTCATACCTCAGCCTCCCGAGTAGCTGGGATTGCCCGCCACCATGCCTGGCTAATTTTTTTATTTTTAGTAGAGACGGTGTTTCACTGTGTTGGCCAGGCTGGTCTCGAACTCCTGACCTCAAGTGATCCACCTGCCTCGGCCTCCCACAGTGCTGGGATTACAGGTTTGAGCCACCGCACCTGGCCTATTTATTTATTTCTTTAAGGCAGAGTCTTGCTCTGTTGCCCAGGCTGGAGTGCAGTGGTGCAATTTCGGCTCACTGCAACCTCTGCTTCCCAGGTTCAAGTGATTCTCATGCTTCAGCCTCCCCAGTAGCTGGGACTACAGGCATGTGCCACCTCTTTTGTATTTTTTAGTGGAGGCAAGGTTTTGTCATGATGGCCAGGCTGGTCTCAAATTTCTGACCTCAGGTGATCTGCCTGCCTCAGCCTCCCAAAGTGCTAGGATTACAGATGTGAGTCACTATGCCCAGCCTCTGTTATTACATATCTATTTTTGAATATCAAAATGCATTAATGTCCTTGAAGATGTGCCACTTTATCCATGACTTCTTGACTTCTTGGCACACTCCCACACACTCCAAAGGAGCCCTTGAGAAGAATAATGCCCTGTTGCTTCACATGGCTAACACAGAATCAGCTTTTTCCTTGCTGGGCATACTCTTCAGGTCTGCTACCAACTTCCCATGTGGCAAGCTCTCTCTCTCTCTCACACACACATACACATACACACACATACACGCACATGTATATATGCACACACATATATATACTATATATACGTTAATACATAAAATCATGCACCACAGAACAACATTTTGGGCCAGGCGCGGTGGCTCACGCGCCTTTGATCCCAGCACTTTGGGAAGCTGAGGCAGGCGGATCACGAGGTCAGGAGATCGAGACCATCCTGGCTAACATGGTGAAACCCCGTCTGTACTAAAAATACAAAAAAAAAGTTGCCGGGCATGGTGGCGGGTGCCTGTAGTCCCAGCTACTCCAGAGGCTGAGGCAGAAGAATGGCATGAACCCAGGAGGTGGAGCTTGCAGTGAGCCGAGATTACGCTACTGTACTCCAGCCTGGGCAACAGAGCGAGACTGCATCTGAAAAAAAAAAAAAAAACACCATTTTGGTCAACGACCAACTGCATGAATGATGGTAGTCCCATAAGATTATACTGGAGCTGGAAAATTCCTGTCATCTAGTGATATAGTAGCCTTCCTAATGTCGTAGTGCAATGCATTACTCATGTTTGTAATGATGCTGATGCAGATAAACCGACTGAGCTTCCAGTCATATGAAAGTCTAGCATATACAATTATGTACAGTACATAATACTTGATAAGGATAATAAATGAGTGTTACTGGCTTATGTATTTACTATACTTCTTATTGTTATTTCAGAGTGTGCTTTTTATACTTATAAAAAAATGTTAACTGTAAAACATATTCAGGCAGGTCTTTCAGGAAGTATTCCAAACAAAGGCATTGTTATCCTAGAAGATGACAGCTCCATGCATGTTATTATCCCTGAAATCCTTCCAGTGGGACAAGATATGGAAATGGAAGACAGTGATGTTGATGATCCTGATGCTGTGTAGGCCTAGGTAATTTCTGTGTTTGTGTGTCAGTTTTTAACAAAAATGTTGAAAAAAGTTAAAAAAAATCTTTGAATAACAAAAAGCTTATAGAGTAGTGATATAAAGAAAGAAAATATTTTTGTACAGCTGTAAAATGTGTTTGTGTTATAAGCTAAGTGCTATTACAGAAGAGTCAAAAAGTTAAAAAAATAAAAAGTTTGTATCTCTGTTTTGGTACCAGTACCATGCTGTTTTGGTTACTGTAGCCTTGTAGTATAGTTTGAAGTCAGGTAGCATGATGCCTCCAGCTTTGTTGTTTTGGCTTAGGATTGACTTGGCAATGCAGGCTCTTTTTTCGTTCCATATGAACTTTAAAGTAGTTTTTTCCAATTCTGTGAAGAAAGTCATTGGTAGCTTGATGGGGATGGCATTGAATCTATTAATTACCTTGGGCAGTATGGCCATTTTCACGATATTGATTCTTCCTATTCATGAGCATGGAATATTCTTCCATTTGTTTGTATCCTCTTTTATTTTGTTGAGCAGTGGTTTATAATTCTCCCTGAAGAGGTCCTTCACATCCCTTGTAAGTTGGACTCCTAGGTATTTTATTGTCTTAGAAGCAATTGTGAATGGGAGTTCACTCATGATTTGGCTCTCTGTTAGTCTGTTATTGGTGTATAGGAATGCTTGTGATTTTTGCACATTGATTTTGTATCCTGAGACTTTGCTGAAGTTGCTTATCAGCTTCAGGAGATTTTGGGCTGAGACGATGGGGTTTTCTAAATGTACAATCATGTCATTGCAAAGAGGGACAATTTGACTTCCTCTTTTCCTATCTGAATACCCTTTATTTCTTTCTCCTGCCTGATTGCCCTGGCCAGAACTTCCAACACTATGTTGAATAGGAGTGGTGAGAGAGGGCATCCCTGTCTTGTGCCAGTTTTCAAAGGGAATGCTTCCAGTTTTACCCATTCAGTATGATATTGGCTGTGGGTTTGTCATAAATAGCTCTTATTATTTTTACATATGTCCCATCAATACCTAACTTATTGAGAGTTTTTAGCATGAAGGGCTGTTGAATTTTGTCGAAGGCCTTTTCTGCATCCATTGAGATAATCATGTAGTTTTTGTCTTTGGTTCTGTTTATATGCTGGATTACATTTATTGATTTGCATATGTTGAACCAGCCTTGCATCCCAGGGATGAAGCCCACTTGATCGTGGTGGATAAGCTTTTTGATGTGCTGCTGGATTTGGTTTACCAGTATCTTATTGAGGATTTTTGCATTGATGTTCATCAGGGATATTGGTCTAAAATTCTTTTTTGTTGTGTCTGTGCCAGGCTTTGGTATCAGGATGATGATGGCCTCATAAAATGAGTTAGGGAGGATTCCCTCTTTTTCTATTGGTTGGAATAGTTTAGACCAATGGAACAGAACAGAGCCCTCAGAAATAATACCACACATCTACAACCATCTGATCTTTGACAAACCTGACAAAAACAAGAAATAGGGAAAAGATTCCCTATTTAATAAATGGTGCTGGGAAAACTGGCTAGCCATACGTAGAAAGCTGAAACTAGATCCCTTCTTTACACCTTATACAAAAGTTAATTCAAGATGGATTAAAGACTTACATGTCAGACCTAAAACCATAAAAACCCTAGAAGAAAGCCTAGGCATTACCATTCAGGACATAGGCATGGGCAAGGACTTCATGTCTAAAACACCAAAAGCAACGGCAACAAAAGCCAAAATTGACCAACGGGATCTAATTAAACTAAAGAGCTTCTGCACAGTAAAAGAAACTACCATCAGGGTGAACAGGCAACCTACAGAATGGGAGAAAATTTTTGCAATCTACTCATCTGACAAAGGGCTAATATCCAGAATCTACAAAGAACTTAAACAAATTTACAAGAAAAAATCAACCCCATCAAAAAGTGGGCAAAGGATATGAACAGACACTTCTCAAAAGAAGACATTTATGCAGCCGAAAGACACATGAAAAAATGCTCATCATCACCAGCCATCAGAAAAATGCAAATCAAAACCACGATGAGATACCATCTCACACCAGTTAGAATGGCGATCATTAAAAAGTCAGGAAACAACAGGTGCTGGAGAGGATGTGGAGAAATAGGAACACTTTTACACTATTGGTGGGACTGTAAACTAGTTCAACCATTGTGGAAGACAGTGTGGCAATTCCTCAGGGATCTAGAACTAGAAATACCATTTGACCCACCCATTCCATTACTGGATATATACCCAAAGGATTATAAATTATGCTGCTGTAAAGACACATGCACACGTATGTTTATTGCAGCACTATTCACAATAGCAAAGACTTGGAACCAACCCAAATGTCCATCAATGATAGACTGGATTAAGAAAATGTGGCACATATACACCATGGAATACTATGCAGCCATAAAAAAGGATGAGTTCATGTCCTTTGTAGGGACATGGATGAACCTGGATACCATCATTTTGAGCAAACTTTCGCAAGGACAGAAAACCAAAGGCCGCACATTCTCACTCATAGGTGGGAATTGAACAATGAGAACACTTGGACACAGGATGGGGAACACCACACACTGGGGCCTGTTGTGGGGTGGGGGGAGGGGGGAGGGATAGCATTAGGAGATATACCTAATGTAAATGACGAGTTAATGGGTGCAGCACACCAACTTGGCACGTGTATACATAAGTAACAAACCTGCACGTTGTGCACATGTACGCTAGAACTTGAAGTATTAAAAAAAAGTTTATAAAGTAAAAAAGTTACATAAGCTAAGGTTAATTTTTTATTGAAGCAGAAAGATTTTTAAAATAAATTTTTGTAGCCTAAGCCTACGGTGCTTATAAAACCTATAGTAGTGTACAATAATGTCCTAGGTCTTCACACTCACTCACCACTTACCCACTAGCTCACCCAGAGCAACTTGCAGTCCCACAAGTTCCATTCATGGTAAGTGTCCTGTATAGATGTACTATTTTTTTATCTTTTATACTATACTTTTATGGTACCTTTTCTATGTTTAAATGCGTAAATACTTACCATTGTATTGCAGTTCCTTCATGTATTCAGTACAGTCACATGCTATACAGGTTTGTAGCCAGAAGTGATAGTCTATGCCATGGAGCCTAGGTGTGTGGTAGGCAGGCTTACCATCTAGGTTTATGCAGTGTGTGATGTTTGCATAAGGACAAAATCAACTAATGATGCATTTCTCACAATGTATCCCTGTTGGTAAGTAACACCTGATGGTATATATAAACACAGTTACATGTTTATTTATTTTATTTTTTGCTTCTTATGTCTCAGGTGCAGACGGTGGAGTTAATCATTCTCCTCAGTTCCTACTTGGTGAATGTTTCATGCATCCGTGTGAAGAGAGTCCACCAAACAGGCTTTGTGTGAGCAACATGGCTGTTTATTTCACCTGGGTGCAGGCAGGCTGTGTCCGAAAAAGGAGTCAGCAAAGGGTGGTAGATTATCATTATCATTTTGGGATAGGCGGTGGAGTTAGGAGCAATGTTTTGCAGGCAGGGGGTGGATCTCACAAAGTACATTCTCAAGGGTGGGGAGAATTACAAAGAACCTTCTTAAGGGTGGGGGATTACAAAGTACATTGATCAGTTAGGGTGGGGCAGAAATAAATCGCAATGGTGGAATGTCATCAGTTAAGGCTATTTTCACTTCTTTTGTGGATCTTCAGTTGCTTCAGGCCATCTGGATGTATACGTGCGGGTCACTGGGGATATGATAGCTTAGCTTGGGCTCAGAGGCCTGACAGTGAATTTGTCATTTATCCTTCGATTTTCATCTCAATACAGAGGCTTTACCTCCGTGTAGCCTAACTGAACAACTGCAGAGAACAGGGCCTTGTCCCATCGCTGCCCCATGGACATACCTAACATGATATATTACATTACTGCATCTCTTTAGGTCTTTACCTCTCAACTGAACCCTGAACTCCTGGAGAATAGATGCTGTCGGGAAATCACCAGCTTCTCACACAGCAATGATCGTTGAATAAATCCTTGTTAAATAATGACAGTTTTCCTTTTTGGATGCTGGAATCTCTACTCCCATCATGACTGCTAAGCCTCGGGCAGGAGAACTTGTATTCCCAGCCAGGTATTCTTCCCATCACCATCCATGAGTATTGGATGAAAGTAGCCAGGGCAGGGAAGAAACATGGGGATGGTAGTGTCTGAAAACTTCCCACTAAAGCATTTCCTGTCCTACTTCCTGCCAGTTCCTTTTGCCCAATTAGAACTGAAAAGGGATATGGTATGTATATATACCCCATATCAGTATATCATCATATATATAGATACATATAGATATAGATATATCTCAATTCCCCCAGATGCTATGTAGTATGGATATAATCCTGCCAAAATAGGCTTCCTCCAACCTTTGCTTCAAATCAAGGCACCAGTCTTTGGAGCGCACTAGTAGGTACTAGGAACAAGAGATGAAAAAGTTGGTCACAGTTGGTCCTGTACATGTCCTTATATTTCCTTCCAGTCTGAAATGTGAGGGTGAAAATACACTATTTTTTAGACAAAATGTTTGTGATAGTTTCTTCTAGCCTGTGCCTAACTCAAGTTTTTTATTTCTCTTCTCCCCATCTCTGTCCACGAGAATTTGTAATAATAGCTAAACAGTTTTTTTTAATATTATAGTTTTTTTTTTTTAAGTACAGAACCAAAACATAGGGGAAAAAGACCATTTTCTCCAAGGAGATGAAGAAGGAATAATAGTTGAAATAGAAATATCAGTAAAATTTAGACCTTTGAAAGATGGGGAAGAGATGGTTTCAGAAACAATAGGATGGTTATCTATTAAATGTTTCTGAGAAATCAAGTAATATATATTACTGAAAAGTATACATTGGATTTATCAACAGAGAGGTTATAGGTGACTGTGGCAAAAGCTATTTTGGTGGATTGGTTGAGGCAGAAGCCAGATTTCGGTGGTTTGATAGGAGAGTGTAAAAGTGAAAGAAGAATTAGGGAGTAAATGCAGTCTTAGGATAGTCAGTAGCCCAGCAGTGACCTTGAATTGATAGTGGCAACAATCTGAATGGCTGTGTATCTCTTACAGGAGGACTCAATGGTAGGAGGGTCCTGTAGATTAGATAAAAAGCCACAAACATCTCAGTAACCTCAAGGTAAACAATTATGATCACATAAGTTGTTTAGAGAATTTGACCCTTAAAATACCTAGGATCTTCAAAAATAGATTATGTTCCTTGCATTTTGTTTGAAATATCAGAAATATGTTTAATATATTCATAAAGTTGGTCTGAAAATTTATTTCAGTGTTGAAGGGTCTACCTATCTTTTTTGTTTGTGTTTTAGAAAATTCACTTCTGTGAATTATCCTATTTCTCAGTAATGACATATGAGATGATAGTATATTGTAGTCATAAAAATCATGCAAACAGCAACATGACATACTATTATTATAGTAATAAAAATATTAGAAAGCACAATATGACACTCCTTAGGGAGTTTTCATTTCAGATGTTTTCTTAATTATTTATTTTATTAAACTGTTTTTTCAAGAAGAGGTCTCACCCTGTCACCCTATCTGGAGTGCAGTGGTGCAATCTTGGCTCACTGCAACCTCCACCTCCCAGGCTCAAGAGAGTCTCCCACCTAAGCTTCCTGAGTAGCTAGAGCCACAGGCACATGCCACCATGCCTGAATAAATTTTTTTGTATTTTTGGTAGAGATGGGATTTCACCATTTTGCTCAGGCTGGTCTCGAACTCCTGAGCTCAAGCAATCTGCCCACCTCGGACTCCCAGAGTGCTGGGATTACAGGCATGAGCCATCACACAGAGCCTAAACTTCTAATCTTGAAAAACTTCCAGACCTCAGAAAAATTACAAGAATATAACAATTAACATGTAATACCTTTCACCGAGATTTTTCCACATTTGCCACATCTCTTTCTCTCTTTATATCATATATAGTTCTAGTATATTAATACACATAATGTTTTTCACCCTTTTGTTTGTTTGTTTTTAGAAACTGGGTCTCACTGTGTTGCCCAGGCTAGAGTGCGTTTGAACACTCATAGCTCACTGCACCCTTGACCTTCTGGGCTTAAGCAATCCTCCCACCTCAGATTCCTGAGTAACTAGGACTACAGGTGTGTGTAATCACACCTGGCTAATATTTTTCTAATTTTTAAAATTTTAATCTTCTTTGTAGGTAGTTGGTCTCACTATGTTGTGCAGGCTGGCCTCAAACTCCTGGGCTCAAGGGATCTTCTCATCTCATCCTTCCAAAGGGCTGCGATTACAAGTGTGAGCCACTGCGCTGAGCTTGTTTTTTATTCTTCTTGTCACTTTTTTTCCCTCAACCAACTGAAAGAAGGTTACAGATATTATAACATTTTATCCCTAACTACTTCAGTGTCTGTCTCCTGAGAACAAGGACAATTTCTTATATAACCATGTTGCAATTATCAAATTCAGAAAATCGAATATGGATACAATACTATCTAATACAGTCCAAATTGAAATTTTGGCAATTGTCCCAGAAATGTCTTTTGCAAAAGCAATGTGTTTCTTTGTAATCCAAAATCCAAGCTACAATTACATACTCAATTTACTTTTTGTGCTTCTTTAGTTTTCTTTACAAGGGTTTCTCAGCTTTTCTTTGCTTTTCATGACTGTGACTTTTTGAAGCATGCAGCCTGTTGTTTTGTAGAAGACGTTTTATTTTTTAACTTTTATTTTAGGTTTTGGGGTACATGTGAAGCTTTAGGTAAACTCATGTCATGTGGGTTTGTTGTACAGATTATTTTATCACCCAGGTATTAAGCCTAGTACCCAACAGTTATTTTGTCTTCTCCTCTCTCTCCTCCCACCCTCCACATTCCACTCTCAGGTAGATCCCAGTGTTTGTTGTTCCCTTCTTTATGTTCATGAGTGCTCATCATTTAGCTCCCACTAATAAGTGAGAACATGCGGTATTTGGTTTTCTGTTCCTGCATTAGTTTGCTAAGGATAATGGACTCTAGCTCCATTCATCTTCCTGCAAAAGACATGATCTTATCTTTTTTTAATGGCTGCATAGTATTCCACAGTGTATATGGACCACATTTTCTTTATCCAGTCTGCCATTGATGGGCATTTAGGTTGATTTCATGTCTTTGTTATTGTGAATAGTGCTGCAATGAACATACATGTGCATGTATCTTTATGGTAGAATGATTTATAGTCCTCTGGATATATGCCCAGTAATGGGATTGCTGGGTTGAATGGTAGTTCTGCTTTTAGCTCTTTGAGGAATCACCATACTGCTTTTCACAATGATTGAACTAATTTACACTCCCACCAACAGTGAATAAGTGTTTCCTTTTATCCACAAGCAACCTCACCAGCACCTGTTACTTTTTGACTTTTTTTTTTTTTTTTTTTTGAGACGGAGTCTCACTCTGTCGCCCAGCCAGGAGTGCAGTGGCACGATCTCGGCTCACTGCAACCCCCGCCTCCCAGGTTCAAGCGATTCTCCTGCCTCAGTCTCCCAAGTAGCTGGGATTACAGGCACCACCACCATCTTTGGCTATTTTTCTTTTTTTTTTTAGTAGAGACAGGGTTTCACCATCTTGGCCAGCCTAGTCTTGAACTCCTAACCTGGTGATCCACCTGCCTTGGCCTCCCAAAGTGATGGGATTACAGGCATGAGCCACTGTGCCCAGCCTTGGCTTTTAATTAATAGCCATTCTGACTAATGATATGGTATCTCATTGTGGTTTTGATTTGCATTTCTCTAATGATCAGTGATACTGGTCTGTTTTTCGTATGTTTGTGGGCTGAATGTATGTCTTCTTTCGAAAAGTGTCTGTTCACGTCCCTTGCCCCCTTTTAAATGGGATTTCTTGTTTCTCTTTTTGTAAATTTGTTTAAGTTCCCTGTAGATGTTGGGTATCAGACCTTTGTCAGATGCATATTTTGCAAAAATTTTCTTCCATTCTATAGGTTGTCTGTTTACTCTGTTGACAGTTTGTTTTGCTGTGCAGAAGCTCTTTAGTTTAATTAGATCTCATTTGCCAATTTTTGCTTTTGTTGTCATTGCTTTTGGCATCTTTGTCGTGAAATCTTTGCCCGTTCCTGTGTCCAGAGTGGTATTCCCTTCCAGGATCTTCCAGGGTTTTTATAGTTTTAGGTTTTACATTTAAGTCTTTAATCCATCTTGAGTTGATTTTTACATATGGCATAAAGAAGGGGCCCAACTTCAATATTCTGCATAAGGCTAGCCAGTTATCCCAGCACCATTTATTTAAAAGGGAGTCTTTTCCTCATTGCTTGTTTTTGTCAGCTTTTTTGAAAATCAGATGGTCATAGGTGGGCCTTATTTCTGGACACTATTTTGTTTCATGGGTCTTTGTGTCTATTTCTGTACCAGTACCATGCTGTTTTGGTTACTGTAGCCCTGTAATATAGTTTGAAATCAGGTAACATGATGCCTCCAGCTTTGCTCTCTTTGCTTAGGATTGCGCTGGCTACTCAGGTTCTTTTTTGAATCCATATGAACTTTAAAATAGTTCTTTCTAGTTCTGTGAAAAATGTCATTTGTAGTTGAATAGGAATAGCATTGAATCTATAAATTACTTTGAGCAGTTTGGCCATTTTAATAGTATTGATTCTTCCTATCCATGAGCATAGGATTTTTTCCATTTGTTTGTGTCTTCTCTGATTTCTTTGAGCAGTGTTTTGTGATTCTCGTTGTAGCAATCTTTCACTTCCCTGGTTAGCTGTATTCCTAGGTATTTTATTCTTTTTGTGGCAATTGTGAATGGGATTGCCTTTCTGATTTGGCTCTCAGCTTGGCTGTTGTTGGTATATAGGAATGCTAGTGATTTTTGTATTTTGATTTTGTATCCTGAAACTTTGCTGAAGTTGTTTATCAGCTTAAGGAGCTATTTGGCCAAGACTATGGGGTTTTCTAGATATAGAATCATGTCATCTGCAAACAGGGATAGTTTGACTTCCTCTTTTTCTATTTGGGTGCCTTTTATTTCATTCTCTTGCCTGATGCTCCAGCTAGGACTTCCAATGCTATGTTGAATAGGGGTGGTGAGAGAGGACATCTTTGTTTTGTGCTGGTTTTCAAGAGGAATGCTTCCAGCTCTTGCCCATTCAGTATGATGTTGAAAAGACATTTTATAGGTTTTTAAATTGGGAAGAGCATCAGTACAGGGTCAAAAAGCTGGGATTGTAATTGGTGAACCACCACAAATTAGCTGGCGGTCATTTGCCTTCTCCAAATCAGTTTTCTTATCTTTAAAATAGAAATGTTGTCTGTCCTGACTGTCTCAGAGTTCTTTGGAAGATAAAATGATAAAACAGGTATGAAATTACTTTAAAACTGCAAAGCAATTTAGAAAATGAAAGGCTTTACTTTAAGTTGTGAGTCGATGCTGTAGATTTTAAAATGTTATCAGTTGTAAGTGTTGTTCATTCCGATAGAATACCATTCTGTTTTCCCTTCTTTCTCTTCCTCCTTCCTCTTCTTTCTGTCTTTCTCTACACACACAAACCCTTACCTCTAGTATTCCTAGAACGCAACGTAACAACATATTGCCAAAAGCTAAGTAGCAGGAGGAAAAATTAACATGTGGAATGTTTCAATATTTTTAGCCATATCATTAGAGTCATATTACCTAGTGCTTAATTGGTGACTCTGTTCTCAGGAGTGGTGAATGTAAGATATAAAATTATAATGCTGCAAGGGACCTTTAAAAATTTCTGAGGCCCAGTGCAGTGGCTCTCGTCTGTAATCCCAGCACTTCAGGAGGCCAAAGCGGGAGGATCACTTGAGCCCAAGAGTTCGAGACCAGGCTGGGCAACACAGGGAGACCCTGTCTCTATAAAAAATAAATTAGCTGAGTTTTGTTGCATGCAGCTGTAGTCCCAGCTACTTGGGAGGCTGAGGTGGGAGGATCAGTTGAGTCCAGAAGGTCAAGGCTGCAGTGAGCTGTGATCATGCCACTGCACTCTAGTCTGGGTGGCAGAGTGAGACAGGGTCTCTCTGCATCCTACACCCAGACTCACTCTGCACCCAGACTAGAGTGCAGTGGCATGATCACAACAACAACAATAAAACAACAACAACAAAAAGAAAAATTCTAGATCAGAGTGTTCACCTCCAGAGGTAATGAGTTGCCCAAGCCACACAGCTAATCTGCAGAATCAGGATGAGACATGCAGACTCTGCCTCCTGGTCCAGTGCCCTTTACCTCACCCTCATTTCCTGAGTTTATCCTGCCCCAGGGAGCCAGTCAATTCATTAAAAGAATGTAGTCTGTGGGGATAAATCTGGTGAGGATCAGTTTGGTCATCTAACCCTAGAGGCATTTGAAGGAAAAGGCGAATGAACAGGTCATGCGGAGTGAGAGGGTTGAGAGCAGGTGGCTGCTTCCAGGCCCCTCTCCTGCCACTCACCTAGGAGGCTGTACCAGGAGGCAGGTGGAGCTGCTCTGCCATGGGAGGAATTTCTACTTTATTTACATAGAAAACTTTATTTGGAAACAATTTTAAACTTGCATAAAAATTGAAAAAATAAAAATAGTACAGAAAACACTCAAATGTTCTTTACCCAAATTCATCTATTAGCAGTATGCCCCATGAATTTTATCATTTGCATGCTCTCTCTCTCTCTCTCTTAAATTGTGGTAAAATACGGTTACCATCTGAACTACTTTTAAGGGTACTGTTCAGTAGTATGAAGTACATTCATATTGTTGTGCCACCATTGTCTATCCACAGAACTCTTTGCATCTTGCAAAATTGAAACTCCATAGCCTTAAACCATACACACACACAAACACACACACACACACACACACACACACATCTTTTTCTGAACCATTGATAGTAAATTACCTGATGATTTCCCCCTAGATACTTCAGTGTATATTTTCTATTTTATTTTATTTTATATTTTTTCAGACAAGGTCTTGCTCTGTTGCCCAGCCTGGAGTGCAGTGGTATGACCATAGCTCACTGCAGCCTCAAACTCCTGGGCTTATGTGATACTCCAGCCTCAGCTTTGCCCAAGCTGATCTTAAACTCCTGGCCTCAAGTGATCCTCCCACCTTGGCCTCATGAAGTGCTGGGATTACAGGGGTGAGCCACCACTCCTGGCCTTCAGTGTATATTTTATAGGAATAGATATATTATCTTACTTAACCCCAGCACAGTGATCAAGTTCAGTGAATTTACAATGATGCAGTAGTTTTGTATAATCTACTGTTCATATTTCAGTTTTGTCAGTTGACCTAACAGCTCTTTCTAGCATTTTTACCCCTCCAGTGTGTAATTAAGCCTGGAAACAAATAATGCATTTAGTTGTCACGTTTGTTTAGCTCCTTTAATCTGGATTATCTCCATAGCTTTTCTTTGTCTTATGATTTTGACAGTTTTAAAGATTATACTTCCCCCTTTAACTAAGCAGAATATTCATCACTTGGGTTTTTCTGCTGTTTTCTTGTGGTTGCAGTCAGATTACACATTCTTGATAAGAACAGTACATGTGTGACATGCTCATCTCAAGGCTTCACATCTGCAGACACGTGATGCCCATCTGTTTCTTGTTAGTGATGTTACATGAGGCCACCAGATCAAAGGGTTGTCTTATTTCTCCACTGTATAATTACTATTTTATTTTTCCCCCTTCCAACTAAGAAGTGGTAGGTGGGAAGATATCTTAAGATCATGCAAATATCTGATTCCTCATCAGAATTTCTCTCTAGATTTGGAATCTATTAATGTTTCTTGCCTTATCCAATCTCACTATGATGATTGCAAAATGATTATTTTTAAATCCCTGCATTCCCTCCACATTTACCAGTCTGCCCTCAGGAAGAGCCCTCCCTGTCAACAAGAGCCCTCCCTTCTTCTTATGTCTCTCTCTCTCTCTCACCTATCTATCTAATGTTAGTATGAACTTATGAGTTCTTAATTTTTCAATGATTTATAATTAATCATGCTAGTGCTCAAATTGTCATAGGTTTGGCCAGGAGAAGTCTCTTCAATCTGGGCACCTGTGTCTTTGTGACTTGCTTCTTTTTTTTTTTTTTTTTTTTTTTGAGTACTTTCTCACTTTCTGACTTAAGCTGTTTTAGGTGCATCTTGTATCCCTCTTGCCTCAACTCTGGAATTGGTTACCACTACTTCTGAACTGGGTGGCAGCTACAGACAGAGGTGAGTATGCAGAAAAGAGGAATTGCAACACCAGGGCAGGAAGACTTTGGGCCTTTCTGTGATATAAGCAGAGTGGATAAATAATGCAATAATCTGGCAAACAGATTTGCTATTATAAAAAAACAGATTTGGGACCTAAGTAATTTTGTGGCTTCGTCAACAGAATAGAATAGTGGCTTGGAGTGTGAACTCTGGAGTCAGACAACCTGGATTCAAATTTCAGCTCTGTCACTTGCTAGCTGTATGTCCTTAGGCCAGACTTAGTTTCTTTATCTGTAACATGAAATTAGTAATGGTATTAATATCCTAAAGTAATACAAGGATCACATTAAACAACCCATATAAGTGCTTAGCAGAATATATGGCACATATTAACTGCTTAATGAATCACAGTTATTATTATCAATTGTATTTGCTGAATTCTATGTTCTTTTTCATTTTTCCCATTTTACGTTAAATGAAAAACAACACCATTCTTTTCTAGTTGAAAACCATTCTGCTGATAGGGTTAATTTTTGTGAGTATATCTGGGGCTGAAATGACCATTTGGTGACATAACTTTTGTTTACAGCCATGATAGAAAATTTCTAGGTAACAAAACCAAGTATTGGAATTAATAACCCTAAAAGGTGTTCAGAAAACAATAGTGAGAATGCTCACTAGGGGGAGCTATTATAACAAATTATGTGGTGCTCCTTTTCAATATACTGCATTTTTGCAAACTTCATAGTTTATTCATAATCTACCTTTGCTGTGAAGTGAAAATTGGTAAGTATTATGGTGTACTTTCATGCATACTATAAATATGAAAGCTGACTGTTTGAAAAGATAAAGATTAATATAATCTGGTGAGAACAAATGCTTACTAAATTTTGAAAACTGCACTAAAGTCTCATTCTGTCTTGGCCAAAAGGATTGTATAAAAATTGTAAGAGCCAACTTAATCAGTAGGGGTATATAGTGAATAAAGTCTATTAAACACATTAAATAGTGAAAGAAGAACAAGCCATTTAAAATAGTTGACAACATTTTCTGAAGCAACTGTAGAAAGTGAAATAAAGAGAAATGAAATGTAAAAGCACAGTTGACCTTTGAATAACACAGGTTTAAATTGTGCGGGTTCACTTATACAAAGATTTTTTTCAACCAAGTGCAGACTCAAGATACAGTAATTGCTGGATGTGAAACCTGCACACATGGAGGGCTGATTTTTCCGCAAATTCCGCTGGGCCCATTTTGCGACTTGAGTGTGCTAGGATTTTGGTATATGCAGGGGTCCTAGAAACAATCCCCCATGTATATGGAGGGATGACTGCCGTTCTCCCAAATCTTGCTCCACCAGAAGGACAGGAGGCTTTAACAGAAAAGCAGTAGCTTTGAATCAGATGTAATCTAGCAATTTGGGTATGACATAACATCAGGGGAAAGCATCTAGTCTGGTCGTAGGATAGTCTGGGTTCGGGAACCTCCCTTCTTGCTGCATGATGCCAGGCAAGTTGTTCAGCCTCTGTTGGCTCACCTCTGTTAGGAGGGGTTTGGAGTGCAAAGCCTCTTTTTAGTTCTGACACTCTGTGATGCTGATGGTAAAAAGCAGTAAATTGGTTTAAGGTAGCTATTTGCTTAACTTTTAGGTGTTCCTTGTTTGCTTCAGCCAAAGTTTTCCTAGCACCCAGAATCAGAGTTATAATTTATGTATGCAAAAATTTCTAACAAGCATGTAATTGATTTTTTTTTTTTTTTTGGTTTGGTTCTTTTTTTTTTTCAGGTGGTAAGGGAGTAATTGCTTAGGATTGGACTGAGCTGAAGAATGTTTAGCCTGGCGGTACTAGTGCAACTGGAAGAACAGATGAACCATAGTTTACAAGACAAAGCCAAGTCAACCAACAGAAGAAATATATATTTTAAGAAGATTTTATATTTTCAACTGAAAACATTCATGTCAGTTGTGAATGTATTTGTAATTGGCAGCCCCAAATCATCTCCCTTTTTATTTTTGTTTGAGAAAGTGTAGTGTGCTTTAGTATTTGGAACATTCATTTAAACCTATTAAATTATATTTTAAAATGCACTGTTCCCATTTCAATCAAAATTGGTTTTATACTATATATTGTAACACTAAAGTGCTTCTGGTAATTTGCTTGTAAAACCAAAACTCTTTTAAATTTATCCACTTGTCTCTTTCAGAAATGACGTGTTTGTGCATAGGACTTGTTAGTATTCTGATTCAAACAAAACTACAGTACATGTAAAAACATATTTATAGAACATAAATAAGAAAATGTGAACCCTGAAGAATATTTGATGGAACTAATGGACTATTCTAATTTTTATGTGTGAAAATGATAATGTGATTTTTAAAAAGAGTCCTCCTTTTTTAGACATGCACACTGAAATAATTATAGATGAAATTATGCAATGTCTGTGATTTGTTTCAAAATAGTCTGGTGCTTAGGGAGACAGAAGTGGGTGGGGAGAGAGATGAAATAAGCTTAGTTATGAGTTGGTAATTGTTGAAGCTGGGTCCTATATATATATGGGGGTAAGGTCATATTCTATTCTACTTTTGCATAGATTTGAAATTTTTCATAATAAAAAGTTAAAAACAAATCACACACCAAAAAAACTCCCAAACCCAACTGTCATTATTTAATAACTTTGAACTTGGTATGGACCTAAGAAGGCATCTTTTACAAGAGAAATTTGCAGTTCCAAGTCTTTTTCTTGATGATTGGGTCTGAATGTGTTAATCAATGCTGCCCTGTCATAGCCCCTGACATAGGGAAAATGCTGAAATGTGATTTTTAAATCATAAAAATGTGCCCATAGTAATAGCTCCATCTTTTGCATAATATTTAAATCAATTCATTGATTTCCAGTTGCCTGATACTCTTATTTCAGTAACAAAATAAACGATACATAGTTCAGTAAAGTTGAATCCATTTGGGTTCATTTGTGCTCGAAGTCTGAAGCCAAGTAAGATCTGCTTCTTAGCTGCATGTCGGGGGATAAGGCATCAGTCTCTTTGTAAGGCTTGGTTTCCTTTTTTTTCTTTTATTGTACAGTTTCTAACCACGTTCATGAATAGATAAATTAAGGACAAAATACATCTATATCCCTCCTTGGCTCTTTGTATATTTGCATATACAGAATTACTAATATAGTCCATGTCTGTAAATGTCTTAAAAATGTCTCCATTAAAAAAATCCAGAAAAATGATACTTTTTGACTTCACATTCCCCTTTTCCCTCTTTATTTTTCTGTGTGTGTTTTTTTTTTTTTTTAACGGCAAAACTCCTCAAAAGGGTTGTCTATACTGGCTGTCTCCAGTTCCTTTCCTCATATTGTTTCTTGAATTCTTTCCCATATTCTTTCTTTGACTTCATGAGGGCTTTTGCCACCACCACCACTACCCTGTTCTTGTCAAGGTTGTTAATGATGTTCTTTTTGCAAAATCTGAGTGTCAATTCATCCATCTGACATGACCGACCCGCAGCATTTGACATGGTTGATCACCCCACGCTTTCTGATACTTTTTCACTTTACTCTCAGGTAATGGTAGTCTCCTGGTTTTTCTTCTCCTTCACTGGAAACTCTTTCTAGTGTTTTTTGCTGATTCTTCCTTATATTCTTGATTTAAGGCTCAGGTTCCAGTCTTTGAAATCCTTCTTTTCCCTATCTATGCTTAGTATCTTGCTAATACCATTTAATCTCAACCCAGCTCTAAATATTATACAAAAGCAGATGTTCTCAAATTTATACCCAGCCCAGACCTCTTCCTGTGAATTTCAGGCTCTTATATGAAACGACCCCCATGGCCTTTTGGATGTCAAAAAGGCATCTCAAAATTAACATGTCTAAAATCGAATTATTAGTCTTTCTAACCACCCCAAACCCTGTTGGCCTCCCTGCAGTCCACCTCATCTAAGTGAATGGCTGCTGCACAATTCCTGTTGTTCAGGCCAAATCCTTAAAGTCATCCTCCCTCCTTTTTATAACCCACATTCGACCTTTGCACAAATCCTGTTGTTTTTACCATAAAAATATATCTAGACTCTATCTCTCACTGTCTCCATTGTGATCACCCTGCTTTCTCTACTGTATTGTTTCAAAAGCCTCCCAGTTGGTCTTTCTATCTTTCTTTTCTTTCTTTCTTTCTTTTTTTTTTCTGAGACAGAGTTTTGCTCTTGTCACCCAGGCTGGAATGCAATGGTGTGATCTTAGCCCACTGCAACCTCTGCCTCCCAGGTTCAAGTGAGTCTCTTGCCTCAGCCTCCTGAAGTAGCCAGGATTACAGTCATCCGCCACCATGCCCAGCTAATCTTTTTTTTGTATGTTTAGTTAAGACGGGGTTTCACCATGTTGGCCAGGCTAGTCTTGAATTCCTGATCTCAGGTGATCCACCCGCCTCGGCCTCCCAAAGTGCTGGGATTACAGGCGTGAGCCACCATGCCCAGCTTGGTCTTTCTTTGTCTTTGCGGCTCAGCAGTCTATTCTCCATACAACAGCCAAAGTGGTTCTTTTTTTTTTTTTAATTATTATACTTTAAGTTTTAGGGTACACATGCACAACGTGCAGGTTTGTTACATATGTATACATGTGCCATGTTGGTGTGCTGCACCCATTAACTCGTCATTTAGCATGAGGTATATCTCCTAATGCTATCCCTCCCCCCTCCCCCCAACCCACAACAGTCCCCAGAGTGTGATGTTCCCCTTCCTGTGTCCATGTGTTCTCATTGTTCAATTCCCATCTATGAGTGAGAACATGCGGTGTTTGGTTTTTTGTCCTTGCGATAGTTTGCTGAGAATGATGGTTTCCAGCTTCATCCATGTCCCTAGAAAGGACATGAACTCATCATTTTTTATGGCTGCATAGTATTCCATGGTGTATATGTGCCACATTTTCTTAATCCAGTCTATCATTGATGGATGTTTGGGTTGGTTCCAAGTCTTTGCTATTGTGAATAGTGCCGCAATAAACATACGTGTGCATGTGTCTTTATAGCAGCATGATTTATAATCCTTTGGGTATATATGCAGTAATGGGATGGCTGGGTCAAATGATATTTCTAGTTCTAGATCCCTGAGGAATTGCCACACCGACTTCCAAAATGGTTGAACTAGTTTACAGTCCCACCAACAGTGTAAAAGTGTTCCTATTTCTCCACATCCTCTCCAGCACCTGTTGTTTCCTGACTTTTTAATGACTGCCATTCTAACTGGTGTGAGATAGTATCTCATTGTGGTTCTGATTTGCATTTCTCTGATGGCCAGTGATGATGAGCATTTTCTCACATGTTTTTTGGCTGCATAAATGTCTTCTTTTGAGAAGTGTCTGTTTATATCCTTTGCCCACTTTTTGATGGGGTTGTTTGTTTTTTTCTTGTAAATTTGTTTGAGTTCATTGTAGATTCTGGATATTAGCCCTTTGTCAGATGAGTAGATTGCAAAAATTTTCTCCCATTCTGTAGGTTGCCTGTTCACTCTGATGGTGGTTTCTTTTGCTGTGCAGAAGCTCTTTAGTTTAATTAGATCCCATTTGTCAATTTTGGCTTTTGTTGCCATTGCTTTTGGTGTTTTAGACATGAAGTCCTTGCCCATGCCTATGTCCTGAATGGTATTGTGTAGGTTTTCTTTTAGGGTTTTTATGGTTTTAGGTCTGACATGTAAGTCTTTAATCCATCTTGAATTAATTTTTGTATAAGGTGTAAGGAAGGGATCCAGTTTCAGCTTTCTACATATGGCTAGCCAGTTTTCCCAGCACCATTTATTAAACAAGGAATCTTTTCCCCATTGCTTGTTTTTGTCAGGTTTGTCAAAGATCAGATCGTTGTAGATATGCGGCATTATTTCTGAGGGCTCTGTTCTGTTCCATTGATCTATATCTCTGTTTTGGTACCAGTACCATGCTGTTTTGGTTACTGTAGCCTTGTAGTATAGTTTGAAGTCAGGTAGCATGATGCCTCCAGCTTTGTTCTTTTGGCTTAGGATTGACTTGGCAATGCGGGCTCTTTTTTGGTTCCATATGAACTTTAAAGTAGTTTTTTCCAATTCTGTGAAGAAAGTCATTGGTAGCTTGATGGGGATGGCATTGAATCTATAAATTACCTTGGGCAGTATGGCCATTTTCATGATATTGATTCTTCCTACCCATGAGCATGGAATGTTCTTCCATTTGTTTGTATCCTCTTTTATTTCCTTGAGCAGTGGTTTGTAGTTCTCCTTGAAGAGGTCCTTCACATCCCTTGTAAGTTGTATTCCTAGGTATTTTATTCTCTTTGAAGCAATTGTGAATGGGAGTTCACTCATGATTTGGCTGTTTGTCTGTTGTTGGTGTATAAGAATGCTTGTGATTTTTGCACATTGATTTTGTATCCTGAGACTTTGCTGAAGTTGCCTATCAGCTTAAGGAGATTTTGGCCTGAGACGTTGGGGTTTTCTAGATATACAATCATGTCATCTGCAAACAGGGACAATTTGACTTCCTCTTTTCCTAATTGAATGCCCTTTATTTCCTTCTCCTGCCTAATTGCCCTGGCCAGAACTTCCAACACTATGTTGAATAGGAGTGGTGAGAGAGGGCATCCCTGTCTTGTGGCAGTTTTCAAAGGGAATGCTTCCAGTTTTTGCCCATTCAGTATGATATTGGCTGTGGGTTTCTTTTAACACTTAACTCACATAACTCAGTCCTCTGCTCAAAACCTCCCCCTAGTGAGATGGGAAGTCCCTGACTCCTGCCCACCACCTCTCCATACTGTCCCTTCCTACTCATTTCCTACCTCTCTGCCCCTCCTTACCCTCCCCAGGTACCCTGGCTTCTTTGCTAGCCTGTGAACACACCAGAGCCCAGGACCTTTGCACTTGGTGTCTTCTCTGCCTTGAGCCATCTTCTCCACAATAATTGCACGAGGCCCTCACTTGAATGACATTGTAATAGTAAACTCTTGCCTTCACTACATCATTTAAAATCGCACCCTTCACGCTGTCACCAATATCCAGCACCCCATATCTCCTTCCTGCTTCTTTCCCTATAGTCATCTCACCTTTTGACATAGTATTTATCATCTCACTCCCTATTCCCCTACCCATTAAAATACAAGCTCTGTGTAGGCAGGGATTTTTGTTTGTATTTTATTTTATTTTATTTTTTTTACTGTATCTCCACTGCCTAGTTCAGAGCCTGACACTTAGTGGATATGTAAATCTTTATTGAATGAGTAATTGATTGCACAACTTAGTCACTGAACATTTCAAATTCTTCTTGTATAAATATCATATTGCTAAGTAGTAATAAATAAAACATAAAACAGAGAAATGTATAGAATTTTTATATGTAGAAGGGGCTTGGTAGTAACAGTTTGGTTGGAAGAGGAGTAAGAAACCCCACATTAAGTCTTCATTTTTATAGCAAGAACTATGATTTTACTTTGGTTGTATCTGGGCTAAATTGAGGGTGGAAATGATGAAAATGGGAGAGAGAAATGAAGTCACCTTACCAATTTCCTCCTTGGCTCTGTTATTTCTACAAAACAATTGAGCTTATCAAAAAGCCTTTCCATATACATTATTGTTATTTCTTGAGCCTCATAACAATCTTCATGGGTAGGCATTACTATTCACAGGTGACAGATGGGAATCTGGAGTTGGGAGAGGTTAAGGAGCTGTCCCAGGCTGCGTAGCTACTTGGTTCCACAGACAATAAGAAAGGCATTTGCAATAGAGGACATCTATGTTCTTAGATGTGAGAATGCATTACTAAAATACCAAGATAAATGTGAAAGTACCTGTCAGATTCTTTGTACAGAATGGCATTCAATAAAAAGCCAGGTGTCTTAAACCAACCTTCTTCTGATCTTTATGAGCACAACACATTGCATATACCATAAGCTTTCATTTAGGGAAACATTCCCTTAGCAGAGCTCCAGCCATGGTCTAATTGCACATTTAATGCTCTTCCTTTGCTTCCAAAAAAGCTGGAAGAAGGCAGGGCATTAGGTGTGGCCTCCTCTGGGTTCCTACACCTACTGCCTTGTGGGCAGATGGGAGGTCACGCAAACTCCTCCCTGCTCTTTCTCATTCCCTTACTATCCTTTGTGGACAGAGCTGCTCTATTTTATACCTCTGCTGCCTTAATCAAATGGTAGGGTTTCCTTTTTTTTCAGCTGGTAGACTTGCCTCTTGGCAACCCAGTATGACCCTTGTAGAAATAAGTCATGATCATTATAAGGGCCAATATAGGCTGAGGGATGAGTAAGATCTGCAGTAAGTGGAATATGAATTTAACGAGCTCATATTCATCTCTCTCTCTCTGAAGGAATTGCTACTCTAGCATAGCAGCTCTCAAATATTTTGGTCTCAGGATATCTTTTCATTCTTAACAATTACTGAGGACCCCAAAAAACTTTTGTTATGTGAGTTATATCTATCAGTATATACACTAGAAATTAAAACTGAGAGCTTAAAATTAAAAAAGTATTGATTTTTTAAAAAAGTAACAGTAAAAAGCCTATTACATGTTAACAAGGAAAGCATATTTTTATGAAGAATAACTATGGTTTTAAAAAATACAGTGAGTGGTATTGTTGATGTTTTTGTAAATATCTTTAACATCTGGTTTTATAGAAGACAGATTCTCATATCTGCTTTTGCATTCAATCTGTTGCAATATATTGTTGTCTTAGTTGAATCACATGAAGAAAATCTAGATTTACACAGATATGTAATTGGAAAAGTATGAATATTTTCATGGCCTTTTCAGATAATTGTGTATATTCTTCTTTGATGCTACATCAAAACTCAATAAGCATTCATTTCTAAAAGGTTAGTTATAAATTTGGAATCTGAAACCATATTTATGAAATTTTTATACTCTGTTACATTAAACCCACCTGTCTTGCATTTTGAATGAATCTTCTACCCACCTGTGATTTTGAACATCAAACATTGGTCATTTAGAAAATGTTGGCTTACTAAGTTATGCAGATGTTCCAAATGTTGACACATTTCATTTTGAAACATTTTTAAAAATCACATGTGTTAATATCCTCACCTGTTATAGGCAGAATAATGGTTACCCCAAGGATATCCATATGATAATCCACAGAGTATGTGACTATGTTAGGTTCCATGACAAAGGGGAGTTAAGGTTGCAGATGGAATTAAGTTTGCTAATGAGCTGACCTTAAATTAAGGAGATTATCCTGCATTATCCAGGGTTGCACAATGTAATTACAAGGATCTTTAAAAGTGGAAGAAGGAGTTGAAAGAAAGGCTCAGAGGAGGAAGATGTGATGTCAGAAGCAGAGCTGTGAGAGATGCTATGTTGCTGGCTTTGAAGATGGAGGGAGGGACCATGAGCCAAGGAATGCAGGTGGCCTCCAGCAGCTAGAAAAGGCAAGGAAACAGAGTCTCTCTCAGCACTGATTCTTCTCGGCCAGGAGGCACACAGCCCTGCTGACATCTTGATTTTAGCCCAGTGGGACCTGTTTCATACTTCTAACTTATACAACTACGAGATAAATAATTTGTGTTGTTTTAAGCCATGAAGTATGGGGTAATTCATTCAGAGAAATAATTTTTCTGACCACCAATCTCATTAGAAAAGTTCCTAAATATTGGGAAGTGGTCAAGTTCATGATGGCAAATAAGAGTATTCAAAAATTTTGCTTGAAACCGTGCATTTCACAATTAGGAACAAATATTGCCAGGTGCTTTTTAAAGTGAGAGGCTTACTTTGTTTATATTTAAGAAAATACCTGCTTAATACCCAAGTCTGTTTGTCAGTTGTTCTTTCAAGTAAAAATGGTATTTTTTGGAATAAGTGGCCAGTTCACTTGCAACTCAACCACAAAGAAGCTTTATTAAAGGCAACCATCACACTTTAGTAGGCAACAGAAATGTTTTGTTTTATAATATGTATACTTCCAATTTCATCATACCAAATACTAAAAAGATATTTACTCAAGAGTCAATATTTAATAAGAGTAATAATTTTTCTTTCTTTTTTGAGACGGAGTCTCACTCTGTCACCCAGGCTGGAGTGCAGTGGCGCGATCTTGGCTCACTGTAAGCTCTGCCTCCCGGGTTCACGCCATTCTCCTGCCTCAGCCTCCTGAGTAGCTGGGACTACAGGCGCCCACCACCACGCCCGGCTAAGTTTTTTTGTATTTTTAGTAGAGACAGGGTTTCACCATGTTAGCCAGGATGGTCTTAATCTCCTGACCTTGTGATCCACCTGCCTCAGCCTCCCAAAGTGCTGGGATTACAGGCATGAGCCACCGTGCCCGGCCAAGAGTAGTAATTTTTACTGCTTCATAAAGGATATTTTAAAGTAAAACTTTCATCTTTTTTTTCCCTATAAGTATGTGGTGGTAAAGGACACAATGACTACTAGTATAGTTAGTGTCATTACCAAAGTTCATTTTAAGATAATAGCACTACCATTGCTTTTGTGCCATAAATGTATATGTCAGGACAGTGTAAAAGGAAAAAAATGTCCTAGCATTATAAAAATAGTTTTGACCTTGGGATACCCAAGTTTCCATGGACCACTTTTTGAAAACCACTGCTTTATTATGAATTGGAACATGCATGAGAATTAAAAATTATTATTTGTTAAATTAAATAATTGTTTAAAAAGTTATTACCCTTAAATAGTTTGGAGGGCATTAAAATGCTGCTTACCTCTTAGCTTTCACACCTCTTATTTTTAGATGGTTTTCAGTCTTAAAATCATATCCCAAAACTCTATGGCAGGGATTCCCTGGTTTCCAGAAAGGAAAACAACAAACAAACAAAAACCTTTTCTGACATTAAAAATATCTCGAGTAAATTTTAAAAATAAGTTTGTGGTTAAAAAACAAAGTTATAAGTCTTAAGTAGAACTGGCCCTGCCATCCTGAGTGAAGTTTAACTCTCCCTAAAACCAAATTTATGCATTTACTCAGCAAGTATTTACTAGATGCACTAAGCACTATGCTTAGCATTGTAAGTGAGAAGGTGAATAAGATACTCTTCTTATCTTTAAGGAGTTTACATTCTAATGAGGAAGACCAGAAAGCTGACGATTTCAGTAACAAGAGGATAATTCAATGTGGAAGATGAACACAGGGTGCTGTGGAAACCCATAGAAGGGCTCCCATTCAGACCGGGGAGCTCATGGAGTGAGAGGTTCCAGAAGGCTTCTCCACAGCTGACGAGTGCAGTGCTGCTTGACTGGTGTTGGGGTAGGAGCTGTGTGTGTGAAACTGAGGAAAGGTGGGGAGTGGATTCTAGTTTAGAGAGTAGCATGTGTCAAGGCACAGCAGTGAGACAGAGTTGGCATGTAACTGCTGGTAGAGAGCCAGGTGGGAGCATGAGCTTAGTGTGAGGATGGTGCAGGGTCGGTACGCCAGGTGAAAGGTGACCCTACAGACAAGCAGGAGCCACAGCAAGAGTGCATAGTCTTGTCCTCCATAGCAAGCAATTGGACTTTGTGCCAAAGGCTTTAGGGGAACACTGTAAAATTTCTAGAGGAGAAGTCACCTAATTCTGGGCCTTTGTGCCCCAGATCCTTTTGTAATTCTTCCCCTGTACTGCTCTGTTTGGTTTCTGAAGGCTGCATTTCTCAGGTTCTAGTATCTACTGGCTTCTGGCTGGGTTTGGCCAAAGGGGGATATAACTGGGAAGTTGCATGGTGATGGGAAAGCAGAAATCAAGGGGTCCCCCACCACCACCACACCCCGACTTTCCATGTCAGGCAGCAATACCAGCTGCAACTATATCTCTCCTGGGACCCCATCTCTGGATAGGTCAGATGTCATTCCCACTTCTGCTGGGTGATCCCAGACTCAGGCCTTCAGTAATAATCCCACTTCCCTTTGTTCCTCTACCCTTGGGCTGGTAGTGGCTCTGCTGCTGTTGCTATTCCCTGGGCTGCCTCTCCATCCTCTCTTTCGCTTCCAAGCTCTTCCATCACCTGTGTAGTCTATTTTCAGTATTTAGTTCCATTTGCTTTTCAGAGTCATTTGTTTCCTGGATGGTTCCTGACTGATACAAAAATGATATAATCAATTAACATTTGGGAAATATCACTCAAACTGCAGGGGAAATGGATCGCATGGAGGAAGATAGAAGCAAAGAGACCAACTGGAGGTGATGCGTTAACCTAAGCAAGGAGTAACAAGAGCTTGAATTAGGCAGTGTCCAGGGTTCAAAATGAAAGAAGTGAATCTGAGAAACAGAAAGAAGGTAAAACCCACAGTAGTTTGTGATTGACTGTGAGAGAGGTGTTAGAGTTATATCCATGTTTCCAGCTTGGGCAGATGGGCAGATGATGAGGCCATTCCCTAAGGTGAGAGCTACTGGGGAAGGTAGGAAGATGATGGGTTCCATTTTGGACATGTAGAGTTTGAGGGGTCTGTGAGCTCAGGTACCAGACAGGTTGGGGGTAGAGCTCCACAAAGAGGTCTGGGCTGGAGAAGAATATGAGAGCATCATCAGAATATCATTGGTGGTTAAAACCATAAAAGTAGCAGGATCATGCCAGATAGTGGCTAGAATAAGGATAAAGAGAGGGGAGGGGAAAGAACAGATGGGAAGAGAGGCATTAGGGGTCTACAAAATTCTTTCAGCAGGCCACTTTCAGATTTGCAAGAGTCCATAATTATTTCCCCAGTTGTTGATTCAGAGATTTTACTTACCTCTGGTCAGAGAAGGTAGGTCAGAAAAATACTTTGGGAAAAATCTGGTTTGAACAAAAGAAAAAGGTTAGAAGGTAGTTACAAAGATACTAACTCAGACATGTCAACCAAGGATTTACCACTTGAAGCTGCTGCTTCATCAAGCTCCCCATATGAAATGAAAAATTCAGTAGATATTGTCAAAAGTCAGTTTTCCTAAATGATAATAAATATGAACCTATGAACCAGTTTTAAATTATTATTTAGCACAGTGCTTTAGATATTCACAAAGGAAGACATTGATCTGTGTTGGCAGGATCAGAAAATGATTTGTGGGCCAGGTGCGGTGGCTCATGCCTGTAATCCCAACACTTTGGGAGGCTGAGGCGGGTGGATCACCTAAGGTCAGGAGTTCAAGACCAGCCTGGCTGACCTGGTGAAACCCCATCTCTACTAAAAATACCAAAATTAGCCAGGTGTTGTAGAGCACACCTGTAATCCCAGATACTCAGGAGGCTGAGGCAGAAGAATAATTTGGACCTGGTGGGTGGAGTTTGCAGTGAGCTGAGATTGCGCCATTGTACTCCAACAGCCTGGGCGACAGAGCAAGACTCTGTCTCAAAAGAAAAAAAAAAGATTTTTGAAGGTGAGGAGTGAGGGTGGGCTGGGATTTAGCTGGCAGGAGGGGCAGGTGATCTCACTTTGGAGGAGAGGTCAGCATGAGGGTGAAGAAATGGGTTTGTACCTGTTCAAGGGATGAATGGAAAACAATGGGAAGACAGCAGAGCACTTATGGTAGACAGTGAGGACACATATGGTAGCACTAGAATACAAAATGCCAGGTTGAAAGTCATGATGATGATGAAGAGGAGTTGGACTTCTGTATATGACTCCTAGGGGTGGAAATTGAGAAGTGGGACAAAGTTACAGGCATCAGATTTTAGCTGTACTGGAGATCCCCAGAGATGAAATCCCCTGCCTTGGGAGGTAGTAAGTTCTCTGTCACTGCAAGTATTCAAGCACATGCTCAAAGAACAAAGGATGTTGGAGAGCCCAGTGGGACTGGATTCATTTTTCCCAAACTGCTCTTCAAGGCCCATTAATGAGTCATGAAATCAGTTTAGTGTTCTATATTAGTTTGTTAGGTCTTAGTTTGCTAGTCACAAACTGGGTGGCTTAAACAACAGACATGTATTGTCTCTCACAGTTTGGGAGGTTAGAAGTCTGAAATCAAGGTGTCTGCAAAGTTGCTTCCTTCTGAGGGCTGTGAGGGAAAGATCCATTCTAGACTTATCTCCTTGGCTTGCAGATGGCTGTCTTCTCCTATGTCTCTTCACAGCATTATCCTTCTTGCACACCACTGTGTTCAAGTTTCACCTATTTATAAGGATACCAGTCATACTGGATTAGGGCCCACCCTAATGACCTCGTTTTAACTTGATTACTTCTGAAAAAAGACAATCACCAAATAAAGCTACCTTCTAATGTATAGGGTGTTAGGACTTCAACCTGTAAGATTTGGGTGGGGACACAATTTAACACATAGCATATGACTTAACCAGAATTTTAAAAGGATGAAATAGGATATAACAGAATAGAAAACACTAGAATATACCAGCTCTATACATATGTGTGTGTGTATGCTCGGTTGCAATGTAAAATGTCATCATTAAAATTCCTAAAGCTGAGAATGTGGAGTTGGGATAAAGCGAAAGTTCAAAGGAAGATTTAAAGTGGTTTTCCCTCCCACTTATACATGGGGAAGATGCATCTGGGTGACTCCACCTTGTTCCTTCTGCTCAAGATCCCTCAGCTCTGTGGCTACAAGGCAGGCCCCAGGTTCTCTTGGTGGTTCATGTCTGCCGGTCCATTTTGGCTGTGTCTGGGCCTCCCTGATCCATGCTATTATGTTTGTCCTGCCTGCTGTTATGTACACTAGCCTTTATTAAATTTTGTTCCATGGGTTCAGGAACCTTGCTGTGCTTCTTTTTTCCTACAATGCTTTTACTCTTACTTAAAATTCCATTTGTAGAACTAATTTATTCTAAGCCTAACTTTATGGCATTAAAGTGAGTAACATGATATGAACTATATCTTATCTTTGTTAAAGGAAAATACTAGTTAGAAAAATATAGCTGTGTGGAAGCATACTATATTTCAAGTAATTGTGGCATTAGTCAGGGCTAAAAATATAAATCACATCACCCTCTGCTTGGCGAGTCTAGTAAGTGCTCCAGGTAAAATTTCCAGTGAGAGTTCGATACTTATTGACAGAGGAGGTAGGACTGGTCTTGGCTGTGCATTGTTTATGCCTGAATGATGCTTCGCTTCATTCAGAATTTAATCAAATTTGTGACTTGGCATCTGTAGTCATCTGGGTGACTGTATTTTTTTTGCATTTGAATCAACTGACAGGAAAATATATCTTTGTATGTAACTGGCAGTTTTTCTTAACTATAGAAAGGGGCACCCATTGCACTACTTTGCCAGTCAGGCTTCTGAAGCAAAGGTCACGACAAAGTGATATAAATGGATGGTTCACAGTAGGCTGCTACGGTCACACAGAATGGATTAATCTGTTCCTTTTTATTACAAAAAAATTCTATGCATCATAATCAGTGTACTGTGTAAACATAGTACTCAGAATCTCTCTTCTGCAAGTAAACTATTTAGTGTCAATTAAGTATGGAGATTAAAGCAATGCAAGTCCATTATAGAGTTTTAATTTTATGTTACATCTTCTTTCCTGTTAATTGAATCTTAGTTAAGAATCAGAGTTTGCACATGAAAGGATAGTAGGAATCTCAATCCTAAGTCACTATATATATATTTTTTGAGACTGAGTTTTGCTCTTGTTGCCCAGGCTGGAGTGCAATGGTGTGATCTTGGCTCACTGCAACCTCTGCCTTCTGGGTTCAAGCGATTCTCCTGCCTCAGCCTTCCAAAGTAGCTGGGATCACAGGCACGTGCCACCAAGCCTGGTTAATTTTTTGTATTTTTAGCAGAAACAGGGTTTCACCATGTTAGCCAGGCTGGTCTCGAACTCCTGACCTCAGGTGATCCACTCGCCTTGGACTCCCAAAGTGCTGGGATTACAGGTGTGAGCCACTTTGCCCGGCCCCTAAGTCGTTATTATACTACTAAGCTCTTTAGGTAAAACCAATAGGTGCTTTTGCTGAGTGATAGGTTTAAATATAACTCCTTTGTCACCAATTCTGAATTTAGGAAACAGCTTTACTTTGTAATCTGTATGGACATAATAAAAGTAAAAATAGAAACTGTATTTTAACTGGTGGAAGAGATGGTTATAGCCATAAGCCACTTAAAAAATATCTACCGCAAGGGCAGACTAACATCAACACGTCTTCTGCAAAGCCTGAGTTAAGGGGAGGCTGATGTAGAGAGTCTTTCTTCAGCAAGCCCCTGTCTCCACCCTAAAAGGATAGGAACCAGGTAGTAGGCCAGTAAGAAAAAGAATTCAAAGATCAACCTCTTTGCTTTCACAGCATTGGCCACATTATTCACCATCCATGAATCACACGAGACTCCAGGTTCCAGCTCAGGAAAAGTGATGCCAGGGACACTGCTGGAGTTACAGCCATTCAATCCTGTGAAAGTTTTTACAGGCAATTGGGTAGCTCCACACTGCGGCTAAGTACCTCTTTTATTCACCTCTTCTTAATCTATTCACCTCTTCTTAATCTATTCACATATTTATCTTAACAATTTCTTGAATTTTTCTCCCTTTTCATGTTACAAACTCTTTCCTGAATCTTTCCATTGAATGCATGTTTCCCATTTACCTGATGAATTGCCTCAGCCCCTCTGTTCTCCTACCCTAAACATCTGTTTTTCTCTATACCTTGCCTCCATTCCTTCAACTCCAAGGAACGGCTTACCTTGCCACCTATTCTCACCCTCCTGGATATTCAATCATCCCGTCTTTCTCCAGCATCTTCACCGTTTTTGTCTTCATTTTCTTCCTTTTGACTTTCTACAAAAATGCACAAGAATATCCGGTCTAGAGGAAAACACACACGCACAGTCAAAAGTGAAGAGGCCCAACTTAGATGAAATTCTGTCTCACCCACAGCTTTCTCTCTGATCAGAAGTTTTCTTCTGAATGAACTCCCATCCATAGTTCTTGTTGACTAGGCCACCAGCATGGTGCTTATGAGTTAATCATTGCCTTGTATTGCTAGTTATCTTCTTACCTGTAACGATCAAGCTATTGGTAGGCTCCTTCAAGAAGGGACCTAATGGTTTTTGTTATAACTCTCAGTGCCTAGCTGATTTGAGATCAAGGCTATAGTCTATATTGATGTTCTGGATTATGTGGACATAGCAAATAAAAAAAGTTGCATTAAAAATATTAGAATAATTAAACAGAAGTAGATTTGTGATGTAGTGGCTAAACAATAATGCCAGTGAACCTCATAAGGAGCTTTCTACTGAAGATTCCCAGGTCCCTTCTCATACCAGGGCAGTTCTTTGTTCCCCTTTTTCCATAACTGCAGGCCCAAAGGAGTTAAGTTTATTTTCCTCTCTTCTTAGCAGTGGCCATTATCCATCCAATTTCTCAGTATCAGAGCCTCTCAAAGCTTGGGATGGACATAAGCTACTTCCATTTTTTGAAAGCTCCTTGTATATTAATGGATAAATGAATTTCAAAATAAGATTATAAGAATTATTTAGCAATTTAGCACTTTTAACATATGCATTGTTATTATTCATGGGATAATTAAAGGATTCATTAAAAATATTAATGTAGATCTTACTTACACAGGCTATGTGGTTGGATCATGGGACATGGGATTAAAATCAAATGGTGATTGTCTTTTTCTTTCCACTGGTGAGCGTATGTGATTATATGTGATTATGTGCATATTCTTTATTGGAGACAACTTCCAAAGTGTAAATTTGAGGCCCTTTGTGTGTGGAAGCTCCAGGCCAAGTAGCTTCCCTGTACTGTGTTCCTGCTTCCTTCAGTACACACAGACACAGAGAGATACAGACACACAGACACATGGACACACATGCCAGGTGATAGGCTCTGCTTGGAGATAAGCTCTCCCCAAGACCGACTCAAGTGGTAGGAAGTCTTGCAGGTATCACCCCTTTTTGCTGTTCCTAAATATAAGGGTATAGAACTACTATGCTTTGAGGGAAAACAAAAAATGAGCATGCTTATGTTAGTAACTTTGGGAAACAAATAGAAACAAAGGTTTTCTATTTCTAGTTCCTTATATATACCTCCTAACTCCCTGAGCTGAAGTAGCCTCTGAAGGCTCTGTGATTCTGTTCTCCCTTTTATTAATCTGAGGTAAATCTTATCAAAGCAACTTGGTTACTCTTACTCAACCTTTTGTGAAGACCCCCTTGCTCCACCATGGTCCTTTCTCTCGGCCCTCAGAAGTTCAGTGTAGTCATAGGGCACTCCAGTACCCTGCTAGCATCATTGAAGCCTGCTCTCAGGTAAGGAGCTGCTAAACTCATTACACCTTGACTCACGTAATTGATAAGGCATATTACTCAGTCTTTCCAGGGACTTTCCATTTTAACCAAAGACAAAGCCTTACTTTTAAAGAGAAATAATCCGTAAAGCACCATAGTGCTACGTAGAACGGAAACTACTGCTGTTAACTATTTAGGCTTTTAAGCTTCTGACTTTTCTGCTGTAAGGAATTTTAAATTTTGATATAGACAGAACTGGTTAGTGATAACTAGAGTTTTGCTTCTTGCTCCATGCCGTTAATGTACAGAAATGATGAAACGGAGCAAATTCATCTATCAGCTATGTAGAACAGTCTATGAAATATATTTATTTATAACAGAATGACCATAGTATTTAAGCATTCTTTTATAGAATACCTACTCCTTCAGGGAAAAAAAAAACACCGTAGTATCACTGCTCAGAATTTTATTACAGTTTAGTATTATTGGCTTGCATTTTTGTAATTTTACAAGAAAATTTCCATTAAATATCTGATTCATTTTTTTGGCTCACGAGAATGTCTAACAGCTATAACACCAGCACACCAGTGTCTGCATTAGACAAATATAAGACCAAGTATGATTAACCTAAAAACTATTTTTAATTACCTTTTACTCTTCTTTAAAATAGTATGTTTTTGAGGAAGCAGAAGCAGAGTTGGAGTACCTTGATATTACAGAGCTTTATAGAGCAAGCATATGGACTTGGATTATTCATCATAATTTGCAAAGATTCTGCTCTACAGAATTTTTGCAGCAACATCTCAAATTTGTTGCTCTGGCAAATGTCATAATGAGGACATTTACAGTGTGAATTCTGGAGAAGATTGAAACATTTCAAATCTTTATAGCATTTTAATGTTCTGTTGTCCTTTTTGATAATCAGATCTTGATTAAGAGGTAGAATTAACACCCAGTAGGACATCAACATTTCTTGACTTGAATCCTCTGCGTATCTTTTGTCTTTAGGACAGTTGAGGAATGATTTATGGACTTTGTGACTCTGAAACAAAAAAAGTATCTAAAATGTGTATTTGTTATTTTCTACAAGCCAATTACATCTTGTTTAGAGTATGACACACAAGGTAAACCTAGAAGGAAAAATAATTAAAGTGCTGTCATTTTTTCACATTGCCTTATTATGATGTTTTAATTCATTCTTACTTTTATAGAGCAGTCATTCCCATGTCCTTCTCCTTTGGGGTCTATTCCTTTAGTTACCGGCAATTTGCCACTTCCTCTCCCAGCAAGTTTCCTTAGGTGAAGACAACAGTGACTCCTACCATATAGAACACTGCACACTTTATGGGGTGCTTACACTCATATTCTTGGTATTTTTCACAATCTCTAGTTTTTAAAAATAGTTTTATTGAGCTATATTTCATATGCCGTAAAATTCACCCATTCAAAGTACTCAGTTCAGGGTTTTTTAGCATATTCAGAATTGTGCAACCATCACCACAATCTGATTTTAGAACCTTTTCAATATCCCCCAAAGAATCCCCATTCTTATTAGCAGTTACTCCCCATTTCTGCTCCCACACCACTCTGGCCCTGTCCCATTCCCAAGCAGCCACTAATCTGTGTTCTATCTCTATGAATTTACTTATTTTGGACATTTCACATAAATGAAATAATATACAGATTTTTGTGACTGGCTTCCTCACTTAGAGTATTGTTTTCAAGGTTCATGCATGTTGTAGCATGGATGAGTAATTATTCCTTTTTATTGATGAACAATATTCCATTGTGTGGATGGACCACATTTTATTTATTCATCAGCTAATGAGCCTTTGTATCGCTTCTAATTTTTGCTATTATAAATAATGCTGCTATCAACATTAACATAAAAGCTTTTATGTAGACATATATTTTCATCTATATAAGGATGAGGAAAATCAGACTATGAGTGCTAGAACCTAGGCTTTCTAACTCCTAATATGGCACTCTTTCTACTCACTATAGTCCAGAAATTTTAGAGATACAAGTTATTTTTAAAAATCTAGTATCACTCATTGTTTCTGTTTCTGGACTTGATTTGCATCCAATATGTGGGAACATATTTTGATTTTTTTCTCCAGATATTTTAAACACTTTTATATTTGCTCATATATCTCTTAATAACTCAGATTGCAGATAGACCACATTGCCATCCTTTTAGCAGGTCTCTAAAACCTGGTGACTTTAATATAATTTTTAAAATAATAAATAATTCTGAAGGAATTCTGTGGAGAATTCTTAGGGAATGAGCCACCCCTTATGGGCCTTAGAAAGCTGAGCAGATGAATGCTGTGTGAATGACTTGGCTGTAATAAATCAACATAATGTAAACGATGTGAAATTAAAATTGAGTGCCTGAATGAGCGGTGATTACACTCATTCTGCACTACTCCAAGTACAGAAACAGTGTGCAGCTCTCAGGTAGCAACTTCCAAGAAAACAAGTCCTCTGGAAGTCCAACCACAGCAGCTGGTTGCCACTATTTTCATCTGTGCCCTTCTTCAGAGTCTGCGGGGCTTCCTCAGTGGTTTCCTTATTCTAGCCCCATAGTCTGACTCATATTTACCTTTAAATTGCCTCTTTTTATGCACCATAAGAATGACCTAAATAAACTTCCTCTTTCACTCATCAGTATTTTTAAGGGAAAAATTAGGTCCGTCATGGTTGAATAACCTGCTGGCCCAAGTTCACGCAATTCTGGGACTCCTTAATCCTAATACATGGTAATCTTAACCCAAGAGAGGCAAAAAACCTGAGAACTGTGGCTGATTGCAAGACATGACATTTGCTTTCTAAGCAATCTGAACAATTTTCTTTGTCTTTGGCCTAGACTCCTGAGGTGGGACTCTCAAGCGTGGCTTAGGGAACTCCAAAACTCTGTTCTTACCTTTGTGGCAGTTACTGTCCTATTCTGCCGATTTTGATGCATTATTTCCGTGTGTCTGATATCTAACTCTCCCATGGGGCTGGGCGGGATGCTTCTGGCTCCTCCCTTAGCCTGATCCTGTGGCGTCTGCCTCCATTATGCCTGCATTCTGCTTTTTTTTTTTTCCTCCATCTGATTGAGGTGTGGGTGGTCAAGTACTACAAAATTGGATCCAGGAAATAGTGGGCTAACTCTTATGGAAAGAACTCAAATAGTTGGCACAACTAGAGGGAAATTTGAGGAAAGTGAATATTTTCAGGCAGAACTCATAGTTTCCACCTCTATGAAGCAAGGCCCTTTCTTCACCTCTCCATCTATGTCAAGAGCATAGATTAGGCACTTAGCAAATGCTAAAATGTATTTTTGTCTCATCCCTTCTCTTGCCAATATCACATTAATTTATTTCTTGATTAAATGCTTTCTTTCTACCTACAATGCTCTTCACTAGAGCCACAATTGTCTTTCTATCTTTATGCAGATCCTCCTTCTCTTTTAAGACCCACTATAAGTGAGTCACCTTTTCCAGCAAAGTTTTATCTTCCAAGACCTACCCTTTAACAACACTGTGCAATTCTGAATTCATAACATTTTGTTTATGCTTTTCAATCACAAACTCTTCTAAATGATGCCTAATGATATCCTGACATCTCATATATTGCACCTAGTTTCTCCAATGGCAATAGAACTGCTCATGGCCAAGAGCTGTGCTTTCTATATCTGTGAAATTTCCACAATTGTACTGGGCACATGAAACGAAGTTACTAAGTGACAAACACTTTCATTTAAACCTAATTTATAATCTGGAGTTGAAGTTTAATTGTAACTACATCTGCTTTATATGCAGCACACATACTTTCATTATCAGTCACCCATGCAAGATCAGGATCAAAAAGAAAATGCATGTGGGGTGGTGTGGATTGGTAGATGTTAGGCATTGACGGTGTGCCAGGTACTGAGCTGAGAACTGGGGATGCAAAGATGAATTAAGGTATGGTTCTGCTCCCAAAAAGGTTATAGTCTGGGAAGGGAGACAAATATGTAAGCAAATGAGTTCAATGTTGAAGAAACAGGACATTCTGGATCTAGAACAACACAAACAAAAGTGCAAAGAAGGGGCTGAGTATAGTGTGTGTGTGTGTGTGCACGTGTGTGTGTGTAAAATTGATAGCAGCTTAGAGGAAGGAAAGAATGGGCCATATGAAGGCAATTGAAAGTTTAACAAAAAATTGAAATAGACTGTCAGTGCTGTCTAATAGAATTTTCAGCAATAACAGAAATGTTCTATATCTGTGCTGTGCAATGTGGTAGCCATTAGTGACATGTAACTATGGAGCATTTGAAATGCATCTAGTGTGACTGAGAAACTGTATTTTCATTGTCATTTTTAAAAATTAATTTAAATTTATATAGTCACATGTGACTAATGGCAATTATAATGTACAGTCCTAGACTAGATAGCCAAACTAGATGTAATGGAGTTTTCTGGGTCATGTGCTGAATGACATCATTCATTCTACCTGGGTTACCTATGCTCCAGACTGATGGGTCTGGGAGAAAAGGATATGCTACGGTGAATGACTGAGTTTTCTCACATCATCTTTAAAACTCTAGTTTTTTCATTCTTAAAATGACAGTAATAATGTCCTCCTCACAGGTTTTGGGGAGGATTAAATAAGATACTATATATGAAATTGCTTTGTAAATTTAATATATGTAAAAACACTTCCTAAACTCTATAGTTCTTAAGCAGTTATTCTCAATGGGCATTTGACAAATCTGTGGGTGCTTTCCCCTGGTCAGATTGGTTAGGAATGACACTGGCAATTAATTGGCATAATAGGGTCCAAAGAAGCTAAATGCCCTGCAGTGCATGGGACATTCCCACCAAAGTAAAATTTCCAAATCTCGCAATGGGCATTTATAGAAGTGACAAGCCTACTTAATATTGTTGAGCCCAGAATTTGCCCTGTTTAATATATAAACACAAAGTATTTTATATAGTTTCAATAAATTCTGAATTATCCAGGAATGTACATTAAGGGAAGAACACACTTTGTTTCATTTAAGAGTTATTCATTATTTCTGAAAATCAACAATCAAGAGTCAGTGCCACTCATAAAATTTAAATCTCCCTAATCAGCCTGTATTTGTAGTTATTGCATTTACCAAACTCTATATATAGGTATATCTGATTATTTCATTATGTCTTCAGTGTAGACAGTCTATGTATTTACATATAGAATTACTGTACATGTTATATTATAAATTATTTTCTTTTTACTTCTTTATGTCATAGTTAACACTCTATATTGATTTTTAAAAATCATATGTGTAGATAAATTCTATAACCTATGAATATCATTTCAGGGTAGTAAAGGGGCCATTGCTAAATATTGTTTTGAAAAGGTAGCACTAATTCTGAGAGGGTTAGAACCACTATTCTAAAAACAATGTAGTCCTTGTTATCACTATATTATAATCTCTTAACTTTATCAGATGAATGTCCATTTCTGTGAAAAATACAAATTGCCACTTATCGTAGTTCACTAGTGCAATCTTTCCTGAGGTGGGACAACATTTCTGTCATGAAGAGCAGAAGTAACTGGCCCTCATAGCCACCTAGACAGTCTAGAAGGGGCACAAATCTCCCTTTACTATTCTGGTACAAATGTGGGCAGATTTTCTTCTTACTTTCCAGGAACAATTTCTAGATCCCACTAGAACATTTAAACAAAGTCTTACTAATAGCACAGGGAAAATCAAAGTGAGAAAATGAATGTCATGAAACTAGATAAACTAACGTATGCAATGTTCTCATCCTCAACTCGGGGTTCTTTGCAGGAATTCCTTCTTCCTACAACAAGTTTTGTCTCCACGCAATCGTGCTTACCTTTAACCTCTCCATTCAAAGTACCAAAGGGAGCTTGAAGTCCAAAATAAGGAGACTGGAAGTGGGATAAACATTTCCTCATTTTAAATTGTGTAAGGCCTTTTCAAATGCCTCCTTCCTTCTCAAGGACCTGATCTTCCATTGATGATTAACATCAGGAAGTTTGACTGGTTTGTTCTGAAGGCTACCCGGTCTTTGCACAGCTTTTTAGAGCTTCATTCTAGACCACCTCTGAAAGAAATCTATGAACCTGCTAGGTTCAGGGAACAAGGATATAAAGCTGAAGTGTGTGTATTGTATGTTAAAACTAAAAAGTAAAGTTAAAAAGTGATTACTATTTTTCCATTTATTTATTTATTTAAAAAAATTAAAAAAAAATTGTTTTTGAGACAGGGTCTTGCTCTGCTGCCCAGGTTGGAGTGCAGTCATATGATCATAGCTCATCACAGCCTCAAACTCCTGGGCTTAAGTGATCCTTCCACCTCAGCCTCCTGAGTAGCTGGGATTACAGATGTGCACCACACTAGCCCAACTAATTTTTTAAATTATTTGTAAAAATAGAGTCTTAACATGTTGCCCAGGCTGGTCTTGAACTTCTGGCCTCATTGATCCTCCTGCTGTTGCCTCCCAAAGAGCTGGGCTCAGAAATGTGAGCCACCATGCCCAGCCAAAAAATAATTTAAATGCTTAAAACTGCTTTAAATAATAAAGTCTATTTATTTAAAAAATAATATTAAAATTATTTTGAAACTTAAATATTTGACTTGCGTGTAGACCAGGGCATAGTATTATTTTCAGGAATTAAATTCTTTTTTGAATAACGTTAAAAAGAATTCAATAAATTCTAAAATCTTTTAAATGTTTTTATTGTCTAAGAAAATGTGAATTGTAGTTTCTTTTCTGGAATGGAATGTGCAAGGATTCACTTTATATTTATCAATTTGTAATATTCCGACGGCTTTCATATGCATTAATTTTTTTTCAGTTATCAGAGGGGTGGTAGAATCTAGTGATTAAATAATAGATTCTGCAGTCAGACTACCAGAAGGTTAAATCCCAGTTTCCCCACTTAGTAGCTGTGTGATCTTGGGCAAGTTACTTAACTTCTCTGTGCTTTAATTTTATTCCTTATAATGGGGACAATTATAGTTCCTAACTCATAGAGTTGTTGGATTAATACTGTAAAATACTTGGAACACTAAACACTCAGTGTTGGGTATTTTTATTCTATTTGTATCATAAAATTCTGAGAACTAATAGCAAAGTATTTGAGGATGTGAAGGGGGCAAATGGTAAGTGGAAGAATCAGGGCAGCAATCTTGGCATTGAAGTAGTCTCCAAACCAGATTACTGTTTATTAGAGTGAGGTATTCCCAAGCCCTTCAGGGAAGGGCCCTTTTCACCTCACAGGAGGTTAGATTCAGGACATTCCAAAGACAGATCTGTTCTTGCTTCAATTAAGTGAATAAAGCAGGTTATAAAAATGGGCTTAAAGGTGCAATATTATATGCTCCATATGATCTCAATCATTAAAACAAAGTATAAAATAAAAACCAGAAAACAGATAACAAGCAAATATGCCAAAATATCAGAGTGTTTGCCACTGACGGTGGAATTGTAGGTTACTCTGTGCTTTTTTATAATTTTCTCTATTTTCCAAATGTTCTGTATTGAGCAAATATGCTGTTTTGATAATCAGATAGGAAAAGCAGAAAACCAGAATAATGTCAATAACAGTTGAGATTTGTTCTGTCATACTGGAGTCAAATAATGGAGTCAAAGAGAAGTAGGAGAGAAAGATTTAAAATATAAATCTTCATTTTAGAAGGGGTTTTCTGCTTTAAGCAAGAGCTGCCATGTCCATAGTTTATGAATTTAGCATTCCAGTTAAAAATTAAGCAGATATTAATCAAATGTAATTGCAGTTGCACAAAGGCAGACTGCCTCAGTGAGGAAATGAAGTATAGTAGTCAACAGAACCAGGCAGCCTTGTCTTTCCTAGACAGAGTGAAACGCTAAGAAGTTTTTTCCACAAGAGGGCGATAACTGTTCAGCGTTTCATCAAACGGGCCTACGGCCGCACTGTAAGCCAAGCCGCGATGCAAATAAAATAACTTTTTTTCTCACTGAAGAATAAGGAGCTGCACAAGGAGGCGGCAGCTGGAAGGACCACCACGAACACACTGAGGCACACTCAAGTCAGAAGCAACAATTTGTAGCGGAATATAAAGAGGAACAAGTTTACAGAGTCGTTTAAAAAATTATGTTCAAAAAACGTTATTTATACAGACATAAGTTTTTCATGGCTGTTCACATCAGATACTTTTTAATTTGGTGCATCAAACTGGATTAGCACTTCATTCTGTAAGAAAATTCTGGAAATCTACAGACCTTCCTATAAGCACTTTGATTCCACGCTTCCATATTTTAGAATGTACTTCAATCCAAGTGGGTTTCCTAAAAGGAAATGGTTCCCTGAAAAGAAAATGCTTGCGCACGCGGGGCCGGGGAAATTTTAATTTTCGAATGAAAAGAGATTTTCATTTGTATATGTATATGTATAAAATCTTTGGTGGTGTGTGCTTTGCTAAAGTTCAAGGCCAGTTTTCTCTCTAGTAGTTCATTGGTGTTTTCTCGCATTTACACTCATTCCAGGACTCGGGTTTTGGTATTGCAGATGTTTCTGGACTTTAGTATTTTCCATCTTCTTGGACCTTTCAGAAGCCACCCTTCGGAGCTCACTTAACTCCCAGGTACGTATTCTGCGACTCTGTGGAGAGCTGTAATCCTCTCTCTCACTGACGATATCGCTGAGGGAGGTCCTGGACTTCGAGATCTTTTCTGTGGTAGAATGGATGGGGCTGTTTACACTGGTCGCTTCCCCACTAGTTTGGTGTTGGCCACCACTGGGAGAGCGCCGAACGCAAGATCCTACGGCGCTTTTCCACGCTGTCTGCTTCAATTCTTCCCAAATCTCTACCTTAAGTCCTGGGCAGCAGAAGTTGTGGCAAAGGTGCAGTTTCCACTCTACGGCGTTTACAGGAAGCAAAGAAAGACAGACACGTTCTCCCCCTCGCCCTGCTATCCTTCCTCAAGGGTAGGTTGGTTCAAGCTTGGGGACATTCTTCTTTCTTCCTTGTATTTCTACCTAGCAATCAGCTCAATCCTTTTATAACATTCAGTTAAACCCAGCTGTCCCGCGGGTTCAGCACAAACAGGCCCTATTCGTCAGGTGAAATGGAGTTATTAAAGAAGTCATCCAGACACTTCAAGCAACTGCATTTTAGAGAGATTTTTGGACTGAAACACACACATAATTCCCTTCATTCTTCTCCCCATCCGACCCCACCCCACCCCCTTTTTTTCTGCAGAATAGAAATTGACTTTCTGCTGCTACACTTGAGTATCCCGACATTTGACATTACTGTATTTGGGGCAGAACCGTTATCATCCCTCCCTTCAGAATGTTAGTACGTTTAGCTGAGAGTTCATTTGCATTCCTTCCGTTAGTTACCTTGAATTTGGTGGCTATTCTTTTAACTTAAAACAAGTATCAAAACGCGCTTGGCATTTCTGCGTCAAGGGTTAGACTGCAGGTAGAGAGGTCAAGTGGACGGCACAGACTAGGCAACAATGCCAGCAAGCTAAAAACAGTAACCAGAAAACAAATGCTGTTGTTTCCAGCCTCAAAGTCGAGGAGCACAGAACCTTCCTCACCGCCACCCTTTAAACCCTTTTTGCAACCTCAGAATTTGCCAAACCGCTTTCATTTATTTTTCAATTAAAATGCAAATCATTTGCTTTCAAACAGAGCCCCCCCATCCCCATTAGATATACTGCGTAGAGATGCGCCGGGATCCTTGCGACCACGTGTTACACGTCCACTCCCAAGGGGTACTTGAAAAAGTCCCACTTTATTAGGTCGTGGGCAGGAAGGCATGCTGGTTTCGGAGGATCCCCAAGAAAGAGCAAGTCCTGACTCTCAAAGGCATCTGAAGGCAATGCGTTAAGACTGCCCCACCAGAAACAAGCCTCCCGCGTCAGCGGGACCAGGACTCGGGTCCCGAAACTGGTTTCAACCACGCAGTTAGAGCGGAGGGCAGGGCGATCTTCCCCCGGGAGTGACAGGGGGCAGCCCACCCTCTTCGAGGACGCTCCGTCGTTGCCACCGCTCCCAGCTGTAGACAGGCAGCAGATCCACTACAACCAGCACCTGGCAGGAGGCACCGGCCTGCCTTCCCGTGCTGCCCAGCGTGCGTCTGCAATACACGCTGCTCTACGCGGGATCGAGCACCCGGGGCTCACCCCCTCACTACCAGGGATCAAGGTACACGGATCCGGAATTTTTTATTGTCATAATTAAGAACAATGCTGCCATTTTAATTTGGCAATGCAAATGATACGTAAAAGTGAACGATGGAGACATCCTTACACCAAGCGTTGCAACTATTTACTCAAGACAGTTCACCCTGAGTTGGATTGAGTTGAATCTCAGTCTCAATCTCTCCCCCACCCCCGTGTCTCTCTTTGGCAACCCCGCCTCCAATAGTAGATACTAACATTCTCAGTAGGGAAATATTCAACTCTCTTCCGAGTCATAATATTTACATGAGATAAAAAGGGGATCACTCTTTAACATTGGAATCTTTGGGGATGACTGGCCTCTTTTCCTCCCAATTCCTACCTAGTCCTTGCGAATGCAGTGTCCTGGAGGATGTGAGGAGGTCGCTGGAGGGCCAGGCGCAGAGTGGAGACTGAAGGTTGGGTGCCACCGCCAGGGTGGAGTGTCCGAAGGCGAGAAACGTTTCGTTTGTAACGAAGCCAGAGACATAGGCCCCCCAGTTTCAAGGCTAGGACCGGCTATGCCTGCCACCATCCTCCCGCAGCTTCCTGGCCGAGGTGGTAGGGCGCTGGGGTTTAGACCCAAGCACTGGATCCCCGCGGGGAAATGCAGAAGGTCCGCACATCAGCTCTCTTCTGAAGCAAGTCTTGGCTTGACTCCTTAGCACTATTCATGCTGACGAAGGACTTCACCTTACCCCAGGTCAGATTCTAAAGTCCGTGAAATAATAGATTTAAACCAGTCTTGAAGTTAATGAAGAAAGATAAAGGAAGAGGAGGACCAAATAACATTGCTTCTATCTTAGAAGGAAATAAAACTGGCAAATATAACCCTTCCTTCCCCCAGTTTCAGACTCAAACTCAAGCTGACCCTTAAAAACTAGTGCTTAGTAAACGAAGGTTATCGAAGCGGAGTACGCCCTCCTGGCTTTTCGTGCTTGGACCCAAATGAGCGCTTTGACACCAATAGCTAAACTCCGTCCGTCGGTGGTGCTGATCAAGTTTTATTCTTGAGCCATTTATTGCGTTTATTTCTGTTTTCTGCGCATTAAAATTGTAATTAATGATCTCATCCAAATTTGCTGTAGCGACCACCTTCCAATGGTGTGTTACTTTAACATGCTGAATTCTCAAAATTGTCAAAGGGTTTTCCTTCTCCAGCCCGCAGTTCAACCCTGTCGGGAACGTAAAGATCAGCCAGAGATGGAAGAAATTTAGAGAGTAAAGGAAGCCACCCTTCAACTCCTAAACTCTAGATAGACATCCCACCACCACTGTCCAGGAGCTGGTACATCTCCATCTCCCATAGCAACTCTAGAATTGAGAGTAGGCGCCAGAGTTTTGGAGAGGGTTTTCAAAAGCTTACAGTTCCCAGGGTGTACCTAGATACTTCTGTATCTAAAGTTTCCGCCTGAATTTTGATGATTCTACCCCCATGTAAACCCAAAGGAAATAACAACAATAATCAAAGGGAGAAAAGTTAAGGGAAAAAACTCCCTCACTGTTCTCAGGTATAAACATCATCTGACAGATAAATATTCCTATTAAACGGATTCAGTTTTCAGCGAATTGAGTAACCCATAAATGATAATGAACGCGGTGGGAAGCGACGGGCGGGGGGGAACTCGGGAATGAAAAAAAAAAATAAAGTGGAGGAGAAAGAACAGAAAAGGAAAGCAGGAGGTGGAAAGATGGAAGAGGACGATCCTTTGGCCTACAAGGGGATTAAGGACAACTATAAGGCTTAAGGAGCAACAAATTAATTTACACAATTCTGGGAGAGCCCAGATGGCCTTTAATTAATCCCTTCAAAAGAAGGAGCCAGGCCAGGGCTGCGCCGGCTGCCTGCTCCATTAGCTCCGTTTTACAAGGGACCAGACTTGGTTCGAGGTGAGGCGCCCTCCAGAGCTGGTGGGGGAAGGGGATAGGATGACGCGAGCGGGCTAGTGGGGAAGCAAGGGAAGAATATGAACTGCTTTTCCATAAAAGGGCTGAGTTTTCATTATTCCTCTCTTTAAAAAGTAATACCCTCTTCGTCTCTGCTTCCCCCTCCCCTTTCTCATTTTATTTAGCACAATTAATTGAGGCGGCCACTGGCCCCAGCGCGGAACCGCACCACTCACCAGCTCCCGCCCCTCCTGGCCCCGCCCACAGGAGAAAGAAGTAGGGAGCGGGAGGGGACTAGGCGGGCGCGGCCCTACGCCTGGCCCGCCTCAGCCAATCAGAGGGTGCGGCGCCCCCGAGTGGGCGAGCCCCAGGGGCGACGCAAGGATCGAGGCGGCGAGCTATTGGACACGGTGGTTACGCCCCCGGCCTGCGCCCGGCTCGCCGGCCCCCGCAGCCTCGGAGTGACGTCCCTCAAAGTTCTCATTTTAGTCCCCCACTTCCCCCTCCCTTTCGTCCCCCAGCTAAAGAGGGGTAGGGAGTGATGCAAATGTTTTATTACCTTTGAGAGCTTCATCCGAACTGTCAGGCCCGGAGGGAGAGAGGAAAGGAGAGAAAGAGCGGAGGAGCCGCGGAAAGGGTCAGTTTGGCCAGAGGACAGGACTTAGAAGACCGAAGCCTGGGAAGCCGCGAAGAAAATGCCAGAGAGGAGAGTCAAAGGCTGAGAGTGAGAGGGAGAGAGGGAGCGGGGGTGGGGCGGGGGTCGCCAGGCCCGTTTGCAGAAGTGGACTGACGAGCGGCGCCGAAACCCAGCCGTCAGACTTTTCACACTTAGTCTTTTGTTTTTCTGTGTTTTTCCTCCCCCTTTTTCTTTTCAATATTGCCAATCCAGTGCCCCGTGGGCCAGAGGGCAAGGCGGGTGGAGGTGAGGATCTGGGAGCCGCGGGGATCCGTGGCACTGCCCTTTCTGGCGCAGCAGCCCGGGGCAGCGTGGGCGGAGGAAGCCCGCACAGAGGCTAGATTTCCCGCGGGCTGGATGCGCTTTCTCCCCGGGCACAGTGAGCGTCGAATGCGAATCAGCCGCGCGACCGAAAGAGCAGAGCATCCCAGTAAGATCAGAGGAGCGCCACGGGCTGCACAAGGCGTCCTTTGAATCTCCCCAAAGAAAGCAAGCCACCCCCACCCTCCAACTTCAAAGTGGAGATTCGGCAACTAACTTTGCTACAAACTCTCCGGAGCCAGCCTGGGTTTTGTTTTGCTTATTTCCCGGGGGCAGAAGATGAGAAGTAGCGCACTTTGAACAGCTAGGAAAAGTGAGGAAGAGAGAAGAGCCAGGGATCGAATCTAGGACTCGCAGAACCAAAGGACTGCCTAGCCCGCCGGGACGCCTGCTTTTCTCGGCGAGCTGCCGCCTCCCGCGTGGAGGGTTTGGACATCTCTGCTGCGCAGCTAGGCGAGCAACTCCCGGCGGCGGCATTTTTGGTCCAGTTGGCAGCTCGCCTCCGGGCGCGCCGAGTGCCTCTCCGCTCGCGCCCTCGGCGCTTCCGGCTCCTCTGAGCCCCGCGGGGGGCACCAGCCAGCGCCCTCGCTGCAAGGCTACGGTCTCCGGCGTGGCCGTGGGATGTTAGCGGTGGGGGCAATGGAGGGCACCCGGCAGAGCGCATTCCTGCTCAGCAGCCCTCCCCTGGCCGCCCTGCACAGCATGGCCGAGATGAAGACCCCGCTGTACCCTGCCGCGTATCCCCCGCTGCCTGCCGGCCCCCCCTCCTCCTCGTCCTCGTCGTCGTCCTCCTCGTCGCCCTCCCCGCCTCTGGGCACCCACAACCCAGGCGGCCTGAAGCCCCCGGCCACGGGGGGGCTCTCATCCCTCGGCAGCCCCCCGCAGCAGCTCTCGGCCGCCACCCCACACGGCATCAACGATATCCTGAGCCGGCCCTCCATGCCCGTGGCCTCGGGGGCCGCCCTGCCCTCCGCCTCGCCCTCCGGTTCCTCCTCCTCCTCTTCCTCGTCCGCCTCTGCCTCCTCCGCCTCTGCCGCCGCCGCGGCTGCTGCCGCGGCCGCAGCCGCCGCCTCATCCCCGGCGGGGCTGCTGGCCGGACTGCCACGCTTTAGCAGCCTGAGCCCGCCGCCGCCGCCGCCCGGGCTCTACTTCAGCCCCAGCGCCGCGGCCGTGGCCGCCGTGGGCCGGTACCCCAAGCCGCTGGCTGAGCTGCCTGGCCGGACGCCCATCTTCTGGCCCGGAGTGATGCAGAGCCCGCCCTGGAGGGACGCACGCCTGGCCTGTACCCCTCGTGAGTACTACCACCCGCGCCCCGATGCCTGCCTGCCGTGCCTGTTCTGCCCACTCCCGGGTCGCGGCTCCTGGTGTGCATGCCGCTCGGTCCATCCTGTGGCCCGCCCCAGTAGTTTGACAGCGCCGGAATCACACCAGTTAGGTTGGGACAGGGCTTCCAGAAAGGGATTCTCGCTTTTCTGAGCTCGCGTGGCTGTATCCAAGCGCCTCCCTCTCTCTAAGTCTTGAGTACGCCTGGGCTGAGCCGGTGTGTGTGTGTTCGTGTGGACCACAACGCGGTGAGGGACGTGTGTCTCGTCCGAGGCCCTGGCTGTTCCTGAAACGGCCTGGCCAGGACCGCAGGCCTGGCCTGGGTTAGAAAGATGGGGAGGAGAGGGGAGGAGAGGCCACTGCATCCCTGCTTTCCCGGCTCCTCCCTGTCGTCCAGCGCCCCATTCCGCCTTCGCCAGCCTAACCTGCTGCCTCTCTTCGAAGCAGTGAGGCCCGGCAGCGGTGAGCCCTCCACCGCCCGGGAAGTGAGTGTATTTGCATGCACGTCTCCGCCTGGGGTGTCCCCACCTCACCTCTTCGCCCTCGCCGCCCTAGTACACTCGGCCTGGGTGAGCCCATTGAAGACAGTCCAGCGTCCCCAGGGCAGGGCGAGCGCTTCCAGCCTCTCACCAGCGCTGGGCCCGCGCTTTCCCACCTGCCTCCACTCTGGGGGCTGGCACACGTTGCGTCCGGGCACATTTGGGGACATCGTGGAGCTCAACACCCTAACACAAGAGCGAGCCAGGAGAAGAGTGAGATGAAGGGACACGGCCTGGGGAAAATGTACCATCCCGCAAAGACCTTGCTTGAGGCAAACTGAGTTGCCCCAAGATCACGCTAGTCTTCGGGGTAGTAGGCCGCAGCGCCGCGGAGGCTCCCAGCCTTCCAGGTGGACTTCAGGGCCCAGCCTGGGGTCCTTTTCTCGCTCGGTTCTTCGCCTTTCAGCCAGTCTCCGAAGTTTCTTCCAAGTCTCCGGACCTCCTTAGTGCGGCTGAGCGGCAGTAACTGCGGGAAGTTGCGAAAGCCAAGTGGAGGTTCTCTTGGGAAGCCCGGGGACTGTGGCAGCCGGGCCTGGTGGGGGTGCCAGGGAGACGCTATTGTATCGGTTTTGATGGCCGTATTAGGGGCCGCCAACAAAGGCTGTGCCCCCTCCCCCTTCCCCTCCCCCCCTCGGCTGCAGCGACGTTAGACTTGGGGGCGATTTCGCTCTCTTGTGTGCAAAAACAAGGACCCCTTTGTTGCCTGGACACAGGTTAGGGAAGCGTTGAAGGAAAAAAAAAATCTAGTTATTCTCACTTAAAGGCTCCGGGGCCGAACGAGCACCGACTGGATTAGGAGGCGAGAGTGGCCTTTTTCCGGCAGTCGTTAATTTAATGGGGCCTTGCGATTAGGCTCTGGCAAACTTTAGCAATAGGCTCCCTAGCTGTTTGACGTCGGTGTTGAGCAGAAGGTATTTACTGCTGCGCCAAACACGCGGCTTTTAAAAAACAGGTGGATGTAAAAAGGCAAAGGGAGACGCGCCGTTAGTCTGGAAGCGCCACTACACTTCTGGTGTCCGCCACAGACTGAGCTTTCCCCACAAAACATTGTTTTTCGAGTTCGTTTTTTTCCCCTAGTGCAGCCGCTTGTAACCGATTGTTTTTCCCCCTCTCTCGTTGTTTATTGGTTCTCACAGATCAAGGATCCATTTTGTTGGACAAAGACGGGAAGAGAAAACACACGAGACCCACTTTTTCCGGACAGCAGATCTTCGCCCTGGAGAAGACTTTCGAACAAACAAAATACTTGGCGGGGCCCGAGAGGGCTCGTTTGGCCTATTCGTTGGGGATGACAGAGAGTCAGGTCAAGGTGAGTGGACCTTGCATACCTGGAGGGATAGGTACCGCCCCTGTCGCGCGCGCGTGCACACATGGGCGCACACACACACACACACACACCCCCCAAACTAACAAACAGTCGCCTGGGAGGTGCGAATCCAAGGAGCTTGGGGAGAAGTTGAGAGCAGTGAAGGAGGGTGGGGACTACAAAGGCGCTGGGGTCTTGCAGGCGGGCAAACTCTTGATGAACAAAAGGAATCAAGTCCCCGCCTTTGAAATTAGGTTAATCTAGATAGCAGCATGTGCTGGGGGACTCACCATTATTAGAGAATAAAGGCATTACTGAAATATCAGCCCAGAGAATAGATCAGGCCAGTTAGACAGCTTCTACATATCCTATCTGTAGCGATATCCAAGTTTTTGTTTGTCAATTCAGTCTCCACTAGTTATATAATTTCCTAATGTAGATCAGTATTACAGGGCTACTGTATTAATTTGCAAGTAAAAATAAATAAATCCACAGGATCTAACCACTTGCCATAGATGAACCTGTTTTTTAGCTTAGCTTAAGGCAATCGCTTTGGAATAGTAATTTTACAAATGAATTGACAAGATTATTACTGAATTATAGGCTTGAATTTGGTTTAAAATAAGTTTATTAACAGATTTAGGATTTGCACTATTCATGACAACAATTTATAATTAAAACATCACTTTCCTTATAATTGAGTTGTATAGTATATTTCCAAGGAAACAAATTTCAGAAATTTTTTCCTAAAAAAGAAAGGGATTAAACAAGCTGGGTAAATTCAATCTAATGGTTTCTTATATTTCCAATAGTCTCTTTTGTCCTTCTTTTTCAGTTTGTTATGTTTGTTTCTTTGGGGTGTAAGTCTGTTTTCATTAGTTCTATTGTTGCTTCTTAAATTAAGTAGGAATAACATTAGCCATGTCTGCTGGCTAGTGTATTTCCCCCTGGACAGCCATCATAAAATACATTTCAGGAGTGATTTTGTATGTGGCCATTAGGATACCATCACAGTTAAAATTATTTTTTGCAGTAGGTTGGTACAGAGCCTACTGCGATAATCTGGAGGTCTTCATTTTTCACCGTAAATATGTCTATATGGCTAGAAGTGAATTATTATAGCTGTATAAAGAAAATAAACATCACTTTCTTAACAATTCTGATTCTCTAGATAAAATACATAATGGAGGACAAGAATAAAGGGAGGATAATTCAATATCTTTGGGAAATATGTTGCTTCTTGCTGATGCTTTAGGTAAAATATGTGTCAAACATCATGAATAAGCTTAAAAATATTTGTATTAAATGTCTTGAGCAGGAACACAGTTAAAATAACATTTGAAAGAATAGACATGCCAATTGTGGAAAATAATGTAATTGACAATTTTTCACGTTTTAAAAATAACCAATGGTAGTTCTAGCCTTCACTTTACTTTGGGTTTATGAAGAACATTAAAGGCGATTTGAAGTTTGTATTTTAACAGATCTTTTTTTTTTTTTTGAAGTGCACCATACATTGCAAGTAAAAACTGGGAGGATATTTTTTATCTACCATGTTTGTACACATTCAGATCTGAGATAAGTGAAACAAACAAATGTTTAAAAGTGAAAAGGAGAACAGAAGTAATTGGGGCAAATGCTGTGCTTTCCCCCCACAATCTATACCGAAAAGCAAGTACGTGTCAGGTTGTTTGAAATTTCTTAATTTAAGAAAGTAAATAAGGAATAAAATCACAGCCACTGTGGGGCAACTTCATGAAGGGGGAAAGTTTTCAACTTCAAACTGGAAGGCAGGAAAGTGAACTCACTTTTAGGGACACTCATTTTTAAGTTTCCGAGTTTTGTTTTTACTTTTGAGAACTCGCTCACTGACAACCTCAATACTCTTGTGTTACCATCGCTATGGCAACGGCAGTCAGTTTGTTGGTGCCAGTTACTCAGGGGGAACTTGGGGCGACGGAGACTGACTTTGACGGCCGAGAAAAGGGAGGGTTGCGAGGGAGGGCAGCAGGCCTTCGGGGGGCCGCGGGAGGGCCATCGAGATGCGGGAGTGGTAGCACGGCCTGGATCTGCTCGTTTAATTCCTCGCCCTTGCCTCCCCTCTCCTCCCTTTTCTCCGCCCTCAGGTCTGGTTCCAGAACCGCCGGACCAAGTGGAGGAAGAAGCACGCTGCCGAGATGGCCACGGCCAAGAAGAAGCAGGACTCGGAGACCGAGCGCCTCAAGGGGGCCTCGGAGAACGAGGAAGAGGACGACGACTACAATAAGCCTCTGGATCCCAACTCGGACGACGAGAAAATCACGCAGCTGCTGAAGAAGCACAAGTCCAGCAGCGGCGGTGGCGGCGGCCTCCTACTGCACGCGTCCGAGCCGGAGAGCTCATCCTGAACGCCGCCGCCCGCCGTACCTTCCCGGCTCCGGCCTCCACCTCTGGGGCCGCGAGGGGCGCGGGGACCGCGTTCACGCCGCGCCTGCCCGCTCCTCGGGGCCCGGAGGACCCGGCCCTGCCTGCGGGGACCCTTTGCTATTTTTGAGATGTACATATCTATTTTTTTAACCTTGAAGTTGTGGGAGGGGATGTAGGGGAGAGAGACTCCGTGGTTGATAAGGCAAGAAAGACCACCAAATGCACTGCGTAAATGTCGCTACTGAAACCCGCAGCCGGGCCACGGTCCCAGCCGCGTCCCCATAGGCGGGCAGCGGCCTCAGCGCCCGGGTCCCCCTCGCCCCCAGATTTTGCCCCCGCGGGCGGCGGGGTAGGGGGCGCCGAGAGGTGCTGTGGAAGGGTTCACGCCCACCGCGTGGGGGACCTCGGAGCGAAGCGGGCGGGCGCTGCCACCGATGGGAAGAGGGACGTTTCCCCCCCCACACACACTGCTGTGCAACTAAAGTAACCTGTTGAAGGCTCTTTGTAAATAAATCGTGAGTTACACTGACTAGAAGTTACTTTATTGTGAATATTTAAAATGTAAAATGCTTTTTTGAATTTCGTATAAAAAGATGGACCTTCTTCCTTCTCCTCCTCCCCTTTGAAGAGCGACTCAAGCCACACCTTCCCTTTTATTTTGAACTTAATTTGAGAAGCGTAGAATAGAATGTCCCCACCTTCTCCGTCCCCTCCTCTCGTTCCTCTTTCCCGTTTGGATTTGCAGAATCTCACCTTTGCCCTTCACCTCTTCTCGCCCTGCCCTGCCCTGCCCACCCCCTGGATCTGCACTGCGCTCCCGCCCCCCGGACTTGAAGTGGTAGACGTGGGAACCAGGGAGGGCCTCTCACCTGCCTCCCTGTTCCTCTCTGAAATTGCACAGTCGTTTGTTGCTATTTATTAGTGATTTAAATAAAATATTGGGGAGGGAGGGGCTACAATAGCTTGTATTTAACTCCTTTCTGATAAAAATGCGTGTTAAAGTAGGTGGTGGGAATTGTTACAACCGCTCTGGGTCTGAAACATAAAAATTCATTTAGTTACTGTAATTGAATTTGAAGTGTTTTGTATCATAAGAATACTATAGAATATGTAAATTGTTTTCTTTTTACAGCTAATAATGGTGATATATTAGCATCTTTAACCTTTATTAATTTATATAAGGAATTCGGTTTGTAAAGAGAAGAAAACCCCCTTTGCAAGACCAGTTAAATGTAATGCACTTTCTGTTTCAAAGGATAAATCAAATTAAAAAAACAGTTTGAAGACGTCTGTTGCCTTGAATGAAAGGGTACAGATCATCTGATCTCATCAGAGATCTCAAATAATAAAAGTCAAGACCACACACACAAAAAAATGGTATATCGGTTTCTTGGGTGAAATAGCTGTTACTTAATTTTTTTTTTCTTTGGATGAGTGATGTCACATTTCTCATTCTCCTGGATAGGAAAATAAAATAAATGCAGCCCCACTCATGGTGATTCTTGGAGAGACTAGTCTAGCTAGCTAGCTGCTTCTGATGTCTGTGTTGTCTAATTTCTTCCTGATCGCTTTTTCCTTTTCCAGGAAGTCCCTGGAAAAGGGACTTGGGGGGCAGTTGGGAAGAGCTCATTTCCATATATCCAAGATAGCTCCTCAGTCAGCCCCTATTCGATTAGCGTAGAGGAGGCAGCGGAGCTCGCTGGTTGAGTAGCACTGCTGTTTGATGCTAATATTTCTTCCCCTGTAGCTGTAAGACTGCAGAAATTGTGGAAAGACAGAAGCCTTGATTTTACTAAACATTACTGTTGAAAGATGAATTTAAAGAAAGCGTCCTTTACCTGGTGTAAAAATATTTTAGGGTTAAGAAAGCAATGTCATAGCTTCTCCAGCTGCCGAATCTGAAGAAAAAAAAATTGGGAAGGCCAGGGCTGTATCACTGTTTTGGGATCTTTTTGTTTTTAGACACTCGGTTTCAGGCTCAGTGAAATATCATTACCTCCTTAGTGTTTCGGGTTAATGAGCTTGTGTTCAAAGAGAAAAAAAATCAATAGAGTTCAGTAGATTCTTCAGGCTAAAGAAAGTATAGATCTGTTCTGTTCCCTTGAAAGTAAAAAATAGTTGAAAACTAAAATTTTCACAAATTCCACAAAATGAAATTGCCTAAAGAGAAATTATTGTAGAATGCAATGCTAATGGCATGATTTAACAGAAAGGCTGAAAATCTGTCCTCTTTTTTTTTTTTTTTTTTCTAGTTTGTGAAGTTCTCAGGGAGTTTCAAACTCTTCTGAATTTCCGTCTTCTTAGCATGACTAAGGTATGTGTCCTTCAGAGAAGCAGCTACTTTGAAGGAGGGTTTGCTGTGCTGGGATGATTTCTATTTTAGCTGTGAACAATACCTTTCTTTCTTTCTTCTTTTGTTTTCCTTCCTTTTTTCTTTCCTCCCCCCTTCCTTCCTTCCATTCCCTTCCCCCTCTCCTTCCTTCCTGCCTTCCTTCTTGCCTTCCTGACTTCCTTCCTTCCTCTTCCTTTTTTCCTTTCTCTCTCCCTCTATATTTCTTTCCCTTTTTATAAAAGGACAGAGGTGGGTGGGTAGGGAGGACACATCACCTATTGTCCTGCAACTGTACTTTATCATTTAATTTTTGAAAATGAGAACATTTTTTTCTACTTTATTTCTTTTAGCCTTTACTCACCCCTCCTCTGCCTTGAAAAGCCAAGCAACTTTTTATTTATTTATTCTTCCTAAAAAAACACAAAAAAATCACAATATAATTAGAATGTTATGCCCAGAATATAATAATAGCAGTAATAGTGGCAGTAGTAGTAATATAGTAGTACTAGTCACAGAAAACTTGGAACTAAGATTGAAGCTTTTTCTCAAAAAGTAAACAGGTTGATAGCATTTATTCCAAGTTAGAGGTGTGGGAAGAAACCTCTCGCAAATCCCTTAGGAAGCGTTCCTCTGTGCTCTTCACCTTTCCATTCTGAGCATCTGAGAAGGGTGAAAGCTGATGCCTGGACTCCACTCCACAGGCAAATCTGTAGAGGAAGGACGGGTGTGTGAGCTTGCCAGCCTGAGTACTGATGTGCTCTGAGGTGTGTGGGTGGCAGTCAGAGTCGGGCTCTGGGGCCAGGCTGCACTGGCATTTGCTCCTTTTTCTACTTGACTGCAGCAGTGGCTTGAGGTTTCCAGTTAATTTACTTCCACGCAGCACTCCAGCTGGCCCCCAGTTGCAACTGGCCCCATAAAACTGAGAATGAGAGAGAAGGGGGACATCTTACCCCTAATTCCCTTGTTCTTGGTTGGTTTGGTTTATTTCCATTTATGTGCAACAAGAACAGATTTTCACAAGGGTTGACTTGTGGGGAAACTGAGGAGACACTCTACAGCTTAAGTAATGGAGAGTAAGAATCATTTTTCATTTCGGTTCAAAAATTTTATGGCGTTAACAACCACAAGCGTCTGATTAAGGCTGCCAACCAACAATTACAGCTAACAGGGTCATGCTTTAAAAATAAAAAAGTCACAGCAAGTGGCTTGATGGACCACTGCATTTAAAAATCTTACAGGCATCAGAATGCCAACAGTAGAAAACAGACAAAAACAACGGGGTGTGTGTGTGTGTGTGTGTGTGTGTGTGTGTGTGTGTGGTGAAAGAAAGGGTAAAACTGCTTTTTCATTTTTGTTGGTATGTGTTTCTTTTCCTAAAAAGGAAAAGGCAATGGGGCTGCATGGGAGATATAGAGTAGAAGAGAAGGGCCCTGGACCTGTGTCTTAGGTGTCCCAGCAGCATTCGCTGCATCTACTCAGTTCTCTTTCTGGGCCCCAAAGTCCAGGCTCAATTCTTCCACTTGGTGAGTAATTTTCTCTTTGGTTCACATTCAGGATTCTGTAACTTAAAGCTCCATGCCTTTCTTCCCAGAAGCTGTGGTGTGTTGAGCGGCTTTCCAAGCTTGTGAGCAGTTTAATACACTATTCCTTTCCCTGTTTCAGAGACAGTGGGAAGAGGGGGAACTGAAAATCACTGATTCTCTTCTAGAAATTTCCTCATTGCTCAGTGGGTAGGGAGTTTGGACTGCAGGCCAGCTTTTCTTGGAAAAGAGACCGGGGTGCATTTGCAACCCTTTGGAGCCTAATATTGTGTATTAATAGATGAGTACGTTATTATACCAGCATCAACTTGGGGAGATCCACACTGCCCTTTCCTTTAAGTTGATGATCAGCAGGGACAGACACACACACACACACACACACACACACACACACACACACACACACACACACACACGAGAGGTGAAATTCCACTAGGGAACTCCTAGCACTGAATAGTTTAAAGACACAATGGCTCCTTTGTTAATCACTGACAATAGGATCTTGTAGTAACAACAAAGGTAAGTGGTAGATTTCTTCTGTAAACTCTATTTTATGTTAATTCGAACAAATTTCTCTGCACTAAATTTCTTCCTTCTTACCATACACACAGATAACAAGCAAAAAGTGCTCTTTCCTCCTCTTGTGACTTCTTTTTTTTTTTTGCCAGTTATTCAGGACAATTATTTTATTCCTTTATTTTGACAGGAAAGTGTGCACTTTTTTCTTCCATAGCATTTAGACTGTGAGTTTTAGGGAGAAACATATTCTCCCTAATGTAGCCCCTTTTAATATCTATAGAAAACACAGCACTATAACCCTCTCTCCCAGCCTATTAATGGAAAGTTTGACTGGGAGTAATGATGGTTTGAGCAGGATGACTAAGGAATAGGGTATTTTCCTGAAATTGAGACTTCAGTGTTCCAGAGATTGGCTTAGAGTTGTTCCACAAACTGAAAGTTTATCTGAGACCCTGGGGGATTCACTCTCTAGTCTTCCTCTTTGATCCAACATTGGTCACCCAAAGATGAAATGTTTAGATGTGCATCATTTGTTCTCATGCTCCAAAGCAGCCACTTCTATTGACTAACACACTTGAAGACTTTACAGAGTAGAGCATAATGTCTGCATGGTGTTTGATATCTACTGGTGGGTGGCCAGAATTCTGAAGTAGAAGCTTCATTCAGAGTTTCTATTTTAGTATACTTTGAATAAGGGCTAGTTTGGTTGAAGATACGTTCGAAAATGGATTGCTTCCCCATTGTCAGGAAAGAGTTTTTACTATGTAATTTAAATAAGTGCATGTATTTTTTCAGAGGGACCTTACCACCCTTCTAGTATAACATTTTCCCTATGTCTACCTCGGGAAAGCCAAAATAAATTCTGAGGCATAATTATCCTATGTATTTACTTATTATAAGGGACAGATATATCAAATTCAGGAAAGAAGTTAGTATATAAATTCCTTTTACCTTTGTAACATATAATTTTATTTTTGGGACGTTGGGTGAATTAATTATGAAAACACTGTCCATCATCAATAAATTGTTTGGGACAAATCTATTTGGATAGACCACAGAAAGTTAAGATTGCTGAAAATCCATTGACTTAGTTATTACCACATGGTCTAATCATCTTCAAACAAAGGCATTCAACCAATTTTCATGCTTTTAATCTGAGCTCCATACAGGAGTCCATGGTTTATAGTAATTTCTCTATTTATCATTTGCCAGCCTTGGTCCTTGCATTTTATGCTATGGTTCAGCTCTTGAAAAGAATTTTGGAAACTTTTTTTTGACCCTAGATTTTTCTTCCTTCTCTGTACTCTTTACTTGGTCTGTAAGGATTTGCCAGTTTTTATTCTCAAAACCAAATGGTCTCAAGTGAATGAGAGGGTATAAAGAATCTTTCATTCTTGCCACAAGATCACAATGATCAAGAGATCATACAGTGATTGAGAGCAGGGCTCCACAGGTAGATTAGGGATGATAATTGCACCTACTTCATAGAATTATTGGGAGAATGAAATGAGTTAATACATATGAACAGTACCTGGCACATAGTAAGCTATGAAAGTTGTAGCCATCATTGTTGTCATCACCATCATCATCATCATCATCATCATCAGCAGCAGCAGCAGTAGCACCATCAAGAAAGGCCCTGTCTCAGGTTGCCTTTAGCTCTAGCCCTACTGTCTTGTGCAACCAGGGAAAGATTATGCAAAGTGAAAGTGGAAAGAGAAGTTAAGACAGCAAAGGAGGATTTCTTCTATGTAAACCTTAAAGCCTGACTACCTGAAGTGGTTTTTGAATATTTTAAAAAATTATTTTATTTCTTCCTTTAAAAGATGGATCCTAATTCCTGTGTTCTTGGGTATGGGTTAAATTCAGTGTCTTCCTTCTAGTGAATACAGTGTAGGTTACTCTCCTTGTTCTTTCTCTTAGATCACTTGATGTGGAGGAAGCCAGCTGCAGTGTTGCCCCTATATAGAGGTCCATGTGGTGAGGAACTGAGGCATCTGCAGGCTTATGCGAGGCCCTGAGGCAGAATCACCCAGCTGAACCCTCCGGGATTCCTGACCCATAGAAACTGTGTCAGATCATGTTTATTGTTTTAAGCCATTAAATTTTGGGATAATTTGTTACATAGCACAGATAAGCAGTACCCTATCTAATAGACCTATCTTTGTTCTCTGGATAAAGAGTAGTCAATTGAAAGTAAAGATTCTTGAAGAAGGCATCTTTCATAATTACTTAAAGTCATTTGAAAATGCCACCAGACTGACACTATGTGGTATGAAAGGAAGCACCACCGTTAACTTCATTAGGGAGAGAAAACTTGAGCCCTAGCACTGGTTTCTATTTTTTGCCAGTAACTTGATCCCAGACATTTCTTCCTCTATACAACTACGTCAATCAAACTTTCACAAAGTTGTTGTGAAACCCAAAAGCAAAAAGTCTTTATAAAGTGACATACAAATATAAGAGGTGATGATTATATCTTGTAATATGGCTGTGTAGTTTGGCTAAATATATCAAAACTGGTGCTTCCCATGAAGAAATCTCAGACATGGACAGAACCTGGATCTGGTTCACAAGCCAGTACTACTTATCTTCTCCCCACAAGATGCGGCCAGAGACACACTTCCAACATTACTCTGCCTGCTTGGATGATGGGAAATGTAAAAACAAACAAACAATAAACAAATAAAAAACACAGATATAAACAAACAAAAACCTCAGGGAAAGAAAAGAGATATAAAGAGTCTCTTTTCACTTTTCACCGAGTTTCAAGTTAGGACTGAGCATTTGGAATTTGCCCCTTTTACCTTTCCTTTGAAAACTAGGGATATGACTCTCTTTTGAGAGAGTCAAGGTTGCAAGAAGGCAGGAGATGGGGGAGTGGGTGAGAGGTGCTGAAGCTGCTGTTGATTTCCTGGGGCATAAGAAAGGGAGGGAGGCAGCAAGCCCTCAAAAGAATAGAGCAAGACCACTAGGAGTCACGGAACCAGCTCTTGATTAAGAGGGAAAGCTCCCCTAGACCTTGCTTTTTCCAGTGTGAGTTTGGGCCTTACTTGCCAACTGAAGTTGATGGGCAGAAGGTTCTTCCTCTTTGACCATCTACTCCACTTTTGCACACCTCTCAGAACACTACTGAAGCAGAGTGAAGCCAGGGTACCAGGGAAACAGTACAAACAGCAAATACAGTTGAAAACTTGGGCTTCAGTACCTCTGATATAAAAAGCAATCCCACTGCTGGTCTAGGTCTTGATAAACACAATTCAAAGAGAAAAGGGACTGCAAAGGCAAATATGAAATCAGCACATTGTCATTAACTTCCATTAGATAGAAAGTAAGGGACAAATGGATGACTCCAAGAGCCCTTGCTGTCAGCACACTTAAGGTGACTGTGTCAGCCAGGGACCCATGCTCTACCTGCAAGGGCCATGATGGTTTCCAAGTGAACAGTATCTATCTGTCTGTCTGTCTGTCTATCTATCTATCTATCTATCTATCTATCTATCTATCTATCTATCTATCAATCATCTATCTATCTCTCTATCTCTCTATCTTCTGTAGTATAATGCTGTGTCGTTTTGCCCAGGAGAAGAAAGAGCCTCAAAGAGACTTGATAGGCCAAAGTGGGTGACAATTTGGACAGAGCTGTAGCAGTACTACCTCTTAGAAAACTTTTAAACCTGGAATAGTCAGACTTTGAGGGCATAAGGTCATACACAGCTTGTTTCCTGTTGTATCCTGGGGACACTGTGCATGCTCAGGTACACACACACACACACCCGCCCCATAAGAAGTGATAGGAAACTTTGTATTCTCTTGATGGTTTTAAAGAAAATGATAGACCTTTAATGCAGCCCTCTCCCTTCTTTTACTCTGGAGAGAAATGATCTTCAGGCCATCAGGAGTCTCTTCTTCGTCTTTTTTTTTTTTTTTTGAGATGGAGTTTCACTCTTTTTGCCCAGGCTGGAGTGCAATGGCACAATCCCTGTGCAATGCAACCTCCGCCTCCCGGGTTCAAGCGATTCTCTTGCCTCAGCCTCCCGAGTAGCTGGGATTACAGGCATGTGCCACCACGCCCGGCTAATTTTGTATTTTTAGTAGAGATGGGGTTTCTCCATGTTGGTCAGGCTGGTCTCGAACTCCCGACCTTAGGTGATCCGCATGCCTCGGCCTCCCAAAGTGCTGGGATGACAGGCGTGAGCCACCGCACCCTTGTACATCTGATTATTATGTAATAGTTTGACAAATTGCTAGAACAGGGTGTTTGGGAGCCCTTCTGCCCTAAAAAGGGTATGTGTTCTACCTTAATGGTCTCATCGTTCAATTCCTTTTCTTCGGTGCTTTTTCTACAATGCTGACTTACAGCAACAGACACTCTGCTGTCTAGGAGAGGCTAGAAAAAGCCTTAGGTGTAGTCCTTTGCCTCTCAGAATCTGGTGTCCTCTACCCCATGACTGGGAATTGGATAGGAATGGGGAATCGTGTGGTGGTCCTCCCGGCTCAGTCACACAGCTGAACTCCGGGCTGTCTTATTTTATCTGCTCCTATTCGGCTGGACAGAAAACTGACTGTTTCCCATACCCTGCGTTTCTCGCTCATCGCGGGCACAAACCAGACTCTCTGTGAAGAGCAGGGTCGGTATAAGAGCAGAGAATGAAGGAACTTGGCTTTTCCTGGGGGGGGGGGTGGTGGGGGAAGGTCCTTATGTGGAGGAGAAAGGCTTCCTGGACTGGGACCACGGTTCCTAAGGGAAGAGTTTGGAATGTGCTCTGCGGTCCCACCTACAGGAAGGAGCTATAGAATCTCTCTGAATGCCTGAAGAGGCTGTGCTGGGCCTGGGCCTCCCAGAACTTTCCCTTTAGGTGAGGAGAGACCTGAAGGACCTAAAGGCTGGAGCTCCCAGAGACAACTCTGGTTTAAAAAGGCCCTGAAAAGAAAACATGCAGAAGTTGTAGGGGTTAATGTTCCCTTTCAATCACAGACAAAGGTCAAAATGAGACAAATCGGAATTCGTCTTGATTAAATGAGGAGTCAAAAAATGCGGTTTTGTCTGTGTTGTTCTCATCTGCTCCGAAAGAAGTCTCTCCCAACCCCGCAGGAGAATCCCATACAGAGACTCAGTCTGGGCCTCTTTGCACACGCTGCGGCGTCGAGTCCAATGGGTGCAAGGGAGACGAGAGGGCAAGCGTGTGTCTGTGGGGGCGGGCTTCATGGCTGGACTTGCTGCGTGGGTGATCCCAGGACTAAGGCAATTAGAACGCTCGGGATTGGCTGGCTTGTGTAGTTTGCTTATCGATGGCTTTAAGCCCAGACGGCACCACGTCTGCCACACGATACCTGTATCCATCGCACAACCTGTAAAGCGGCTGCGCCTACTCGCAGTGGAAAGGGCGCTACAAGCCCCGGATCTTCCCAGAAGCTCCACCACTTCAGGGCAGGAAAAGGCAGCCGTGGCCGCTGCCTTCAGTTGTCCAGCTGTCCCTTCCTTTACACACCCTTCCTCGTGTGTTCTCTCCTCTGCGACTCTCCCACAGTTTGGACTGAGCTGAAATCCAGTCATGGCGCATCTCAGGGAGCTAGTCTCCGCACGCCGCCAGGTTCTTGATAATATATCCTGTGTCTACTTTCGGGGATGACAAAGCCCAGAAAATTCAAGCGAGCTAGGATGTGCCCGGCACTGTGTTCCCTTCTCTGGTCCAGCTTCTACCTTTCGGCAAATTCTTTACTGAGCCCGGCCGAACGAAGTCTGTTTGGGATTTAGGACGTTGGTCACCATACCTGGCCCAGTTCCCTAGTGCTGGGGGCAGGCTCCGTCCCTGGGACCCGGGTCCGGGGCCCTGCAGCCTCAGCCTGGGGTGCTGGGCATACGCGGGCCTCGGAGTTTGTGCGCTCCACCCACTGCTGCTACCAGTACGTGGCCAGTTGGGCTCCCTCCCCCAGGACAAGTTCCCGGGAAGTCCCGCCGAGACCAGGGGTACCATCATCCCTGGGTATCGCCGTCCCGAGAGCCCTGCCAGACGCGTGGCTTCGCAGAGAATGAAACTGGGGTGTCCAGGGTAGAGCCCAGCACAGTACGCTCTCCCCGTTTTCCCTACCTCTGGTGTTTTCAGCGCAAGCTTCGGAGACGTAGCCTGAGCTTCCCATGCCGGGCACGCCCCCTGCAGGTCGGGCCTGCAGCTCGGCGCTACGGATCCTGGACGCAGGGGTGCTTGGCTCTCCCCAGCGGTGCCTGTTACGCCCTCTGCAGGCCGGGCAGGCTCTCCAAAGCTGACACGCGCCCCGGGTGGAGCCGCGAACGCTGTCGCCATTTTCCCCTGGGCCCGGGGTAAATTTGCACCTCTGATGTGGCCAACGCCCTGCGCCTCCGCTGACCCCCGGGGAAGGGCCTGGTGCACTGGGCGTCCCCTGGGTCGCGGAGGTACAGGGAGGGGACAGCGGATACCAGAGCGTCGCTGGGGAAGGCCGGGCCTTGCAATTCGCAGACCGGTGCGGGCCCTCTTCCCCGAGGTCCCGGGACACAGACATCCGGGCACACTGTGCTAGTTTCCGCGAGGTAGTTTTCGGTCTTCTCTCTTCCTTGCTTGGTTATTACTTTGAAACCGAAAAGGCAACCACAGCTATGCTGGACCTTTTTTTTTTTTTTTTTTTGACGGAGTTTCGCTCTTGTCGCTCAGGCTGGAGTGCAGTGGCGCGATCTCGGCTGACTGCAACCTCCGCCTCCCGGGTTCAAGTGATTCTCCTGCCTCAGCCTCCTGAGTAGCTGGGGTTACAGGCGCCAGCCACCACGTCCAGCTAATTTTTTTTTTATTTTTTAGTAGAGAAGGGGTTTCGCCATTTTGGGCAGACTGGTCTCGAACTCCTGACCTCAGGTGATCCGCCCGCCTCGGCCTCCCAAAGTGCTGGGATTACAGGCGTGAGCCACCGCGCCCGGCCGGACTTGACCATTTTTAAAATGTTATGAATGACACATTTAGAGACGTGCGTACACACGTGTGTTCATATGTTCACATTTACCCACACACCTTGATTTGTCCCCTGCCCCAGTCCCGCTGCATTCCTACCTCTCCACTCTACCCCGCAGCTCCCACTAGCTGTGTGCTAGAACAGATACAGGTTGCTAGCACCGTCCACTAGCTGTTCCCAACATCAGTTACAAATCTCCGCGAGGGACAAAAACATCTGTTCAGTCAGAGACTGGGGAAGTCAAGACTGCGGGTGCCGCACTGCGGGGATGCACAAATCCGGAGCCGAGTCAGAGAGAGCCCCTTGCCCCCTCCCGCTGCGGTCGGCGGTGGCAAAAGATTTTCGAGATAGCAGGTACTCTTGCAGAATGGCACTGCGAGGCCTCCCGAAACGCACACAGCGAGGGCGTCCCGCGGTTCCCCCCACCCCCACTCTACCCGCCCCCGACCTTTGATCTTTTTCCGCTTCCCTCGGCTCAGAGAGGAAACTTTCTCCTCAATTCCCTTTTTCCTTGCGAGAAAGCTGTTTGCATCTGCGCTGTTGTCCCGCAGCGCGCCTGCCGGGTGCAGGTGGAAGGGCGCGGCGCGGGGGCGCGGAGGCGCGGAGCTCGAGACTTCTGGCTCCGAAACCCCGCAAGCGAGGGCGTTTGAATAGTCTCCGCAAGGTAGACAGAGGGGAGGCAGAGCCGCCTTCAGTTACAAATAAATTTTGTATTGTTTATATTTTGCTAGGTAGTACATGCACATGGAGAAAAGAAATTCAAGCAGGACAAGAGTGCACATGCAAGAAGGTATTTAAATATATCCTCTTGGGTGCTTAATTCATCTAAGTAGCGTGTGAGCTCTTGGATTTCTGTGTGCAGAGAGGTTCTTGTAGATCTTCATACTCCCAGACCCAGACAGACAAGTTTCCTGAGTCATCCACATCGCTGACGATTTCTGACTTGGTGGTTTCTCATCGCACCTCCTCAGCAGTTCGCCCGGCGGTTCCCGGGGAGAACGGCGGCCTTCCCTGCCCGGTTCTAGGCGAGCGTAACCAGCTCTTTGTGACTTCCGAAGTGAGGCTTCCTGGTATCAAACACTCATTATTGACTACCTTGAGATCTAATATGGTTGGAGGTATATGGAGGGGGGCTCATTTTTCTTTTCATTTCCCGATTCCATTCACAGTTAACGTTACCGACGGTTAATAAAATGTAGCTTGTGACTGTAATATCGGGACGGAGAGGTCCCAATAAATGTCAAAAGATATAAGACAAAAAAGTATCTTGCGACTGTACGCGGGACTGCATTGCTCCCAGTTTTGGCTATAGATGCACTAAAAGAACCTGTTAACACACACCAAAGTGCATCCTTATAATAACCTCCTCAATCATTTATTAAAAGTCGTGTCAAGCAGGCCCGTATAATTCATCTCTATGCAAATACATCAATGTCAGGCCATTAGTGTATTGCTCAGGTTTTTATTAAAGTGCATTCTTTTTAATTCAGCCCCGTAAAATACGAGCCCCATTGCTCAAGAATTATAGCAACTATTAGAGTAACATATGGGCAACATGCACTCAGAAAATAAAAACCAACAGATAAAGTGGCAGGGTCACATCGCAGGAGCAAACACTTAACAAAATGGCAGTGGGGTAATAGATTTTTCTCCCAAGGCCTTTGGCGAAAGGGTGTCATGGGCATTAACACCTAAGGAAAGGCAGAGCCTGGAAGTTACTCTGCAAGGAAAGGTAGAGCCTCGAAGTTACTCTGTGCTGTCTCAAACTCAGAACCAGCCAGGACTGGCATCTCTGGAGTTAGGAGAGGGGAGGCTTCCTGAGCTCCTCCACATTCGGCTACCGTCTTTCTATAAAAGGATTTCAACATACCCCAGAGAAGGGTGTTCTGCTTTTTCTTAAAGCAAGAATCCCTTGAGAGATTTCGATGTAGGGTTTATGGCCCAATGCTCCTCCCTCTCTCCTCTCCACTCCCCCACCTCCTTCCTCATCTTGGCTATCTCTCATCCCACACTTGCCTCACTGGAAGCCCCACCCACCTCTAGTACTTTCTGGGATCACCCTTCCCTCCCTGCCTCTGCAGGAAGGTTGAGAAGGCCCGTGGATGTGTAGGCAAATTTCCCTCTCATATGTGGAAGCCTGTGTAAAAACTTCCCATTGAAATCAATCCATAGCTAAAAATAAAACATATTTTAGCTCCAAACTCAGAACAAACTTAAATGCCCTCTGCCTGCACCCCTCACCTGGCACTGGCACTCGGGGACGCCCAAATTTCCCAGGTTAGAATGCATTGCTGCAAATTTTGTCAAACCGGGGAAAACTCTAGCCTGATCTGAGAGGGATTTTGCTATTTTAGTTACTGAGGACAGAGTGGTGGCCAGTGGGTGGTGCCCTGCAGCCCTTCAGCAGACGCCTAGGCTTGAGATGGAATGGGGAAGAGAGAGAGAGAATGAGAGAGAGAGAGAGAAGAGAGCACGCACGAGCAAACTGGTTTGCAACAGCAGCTGACAAATCCACTGGAGAAGTCAGCAGCATCAAATTCAGTTTTTTATTTTTGATTGCCATTAGAACAATCAATTTTCAGAGGCTGGAAAATAAACCTCAAATCCAAAACACAACACAGCCTAGACAGAAAAATAGAGAGAAAAGTGGAAAAAACTCCTAAGAACAATCTCCCAGATTTAATGAGAGAGTTGCCCACATCCTCATCACCCCAGGATGGTAATTGAGCAGATCTATTAACTTGTTACACTAGATTTGTTTAAAGAGACTATTACACAGTCATTTAATCAATTTGTTACACTGGAGGTCCTGACTTATGAGACACTTGCCTTATGATTCCTTAATGACTGAATTAATTTGTTTTAATAAAACCAACATTGTGTACAAGTACATTTCTAGAAATGTAATTTTGGAGACAGAACAGTCCAATGCTTCATCTGATTAGGTCCTTTCTATAGTTTATCAAAGTCTGTAGTTTCTGACATAGCTGCTTGTATGGAGTATTTTTCTTTTTTATAGCGTCATTAGTTTAATATGGATCATTAGTTCTTTATACACATGCATGTTCTGACAAATGTACCCAATGAATAATGCAGCTAATGTGCTTAGGCCCAAATGCATCACATCATAAACAGAGACCTCTGCAAAAATAACAACAATGAAATGAAACACTACCTCCAGTCACCATGGTCATCATCAGGGTAGCATTCCAAGTTATATTTAAGTCTTGTTTTGTAGAGCAAGACGTGTTTGGCCCTAGGATTATATCAACATAACCAACTGGGTCTAACTATGTAGTGAACACAAATAGATTTACGGAGAATTAAGGTTGCCTTGAGAGCAGATGCAGGACAAGAAAATCGGTTTTGCTCTTGATGGAAGCTGACATGTGTGGAATAAAATGTAAATAAACAGAGAGTCCCCAAGAAAAGCGACTTGATGTTATTGATTATGTAAAATAATTAGGACATTACAAATGATAATGCACTACAGATTGTTGGCATGTATAGCTTGATTTTTTTTTTTCCCGAAGAAATGGTGTAGGCTCTGAAACACCACTTGAAGAATGGGCCATGATGTGGGACAATAAAAAATTAGTACTGGAGTGATTGGAATGATCAGCTTCTAACCAATAACTGATATAAATGATAACTGAATGAGCCCGCTACAGAGGTAAACATTTGAACTTAGAGGAATAGAAGGAGGAGTGATGGCCCTACATGATCACTGGAGGCATAAAGTGGCTCTGCATAATGTGGGTAACTATGCACAGAAGCCAAATATTGACTAAATAGCTCAACAATTATTACAGGGGAGAGGGAGATGCTGGATATATTTTCAATAAGGAGGTGCCTTATAAATCTTCCTTAACAATGCTGGGCAGGCAGGCATTTGAACTTGATTTCATTTTGAATAAAGACTCCAGACTGCACACATATTATCGGTATATTTGAATGCTTTCATGCTTTCCTTTTGCTGTCCCTTTCAAACAGAAATGGATGTGAAAGTTGATGAACAGAATTTGTAAATAAAAAGAGATGGCTACTTCTGCTGTATCAGAAGTAATAATTCTTACATAGCAATGAAAGTCAACTTACAGTTATATGAATAGAAAGAAATCTGCTATACTAATGGTCTGAAAAAAGCTCACCAAGATTTCAATAAGAGGCACAAAAATCAGATGAAGTTGTATTTATTGGTTATGGCTAAAACAATGTAATGTTATTCTTAGTTGGGATTCTCTTTTGAAACCGATCTTCTAAACATGGTTCTGTTGATAAAATAGGCTGAGTCATTCACCCTAAAGTTTGTGGATAAGGTGAAAGATGCCATTAGAGTTTTGGTTTTTGAAGCATAAACATTTGTAAAACAAGAAAGAGTTTTAGAAATCATATAGTTCTCAGTTCTGACATTTTCACAAGCTACATTTATCTTTTCCATTTCACTATAGCTCAGTGATTTCTCTGCCTGAGACAGGAATGTTTATGATGATAAATCAGTGTTGTTTAATTAGATTCATCTTTACTTCATTTTAATGTTAGTTGGAAATGTATTTCTTTACTTTATAAAAATGAATAATTTAATCACTTCCTGGTATAAAATAAGTGATGTGAGACTAAAAATCAATGCTGGATCCTTTTTGGAATTTTTTGATTGATTCTATATTCCTTATGTAATATCTTACCTTCTTGCTTTGACAAATGAATTTTATGCATTTCTTTCTATTTGTAAGCAGCTAGTGCAAAATGTATTTGTTATTTATTACAAAGTAAATGATTTTGACCTTTAGCTCATTTCACCAGATGTTATTTCTGACCATCCCAAAAAGCCTGTTTAAAGTCAACAACATTAAGCATTTGAGGTCATAAGACCAATTCAAGGTCATTTTAGTCCTGGCAAAAGGTTAATTAGATCACTGCATTAAAACTGGAATAGACTTTTACTCAACCTCATCTAAATAAGCATAGACAAGCTTACCTTACCTTTCAAAGTTTCCTTAGAGATTCTAGCTTATTTCTTAGAATGGCAAAAATAACTTTTTATAAATATAATTTTTAAATTACCCTTTACCAATTTTAATAATATTTGTCATCTGTTGGGAGCTTACTTTATACCAGGCCACTATGTCACATATTTTTCATCATCTCATATAATCCTCTCAATAACCCTATGAAGTAGTTATTATTATTATGATCCTCATTTTAGAGATGAGGCTATTGAGGCTCAAAGACGGGACCGAGATTAACAGAGGTATTAATCTGGAAGCAAACTCAGGCTCTAAGCTGTTGCACCATGCTTCTCCATAAAACATATTATGCACCGTTTTAAAACTGCAAACTCTTTTTTATCTTAACTTGCAGCTGTCGCCTTTTATATAGTTTAACATGATAGAATCAGGGGGCCTAAGAAATGTATATAGCTATTCTGGTTCTAAGAACAATGACATTTTGTGCTTACCTCACACCGCTCTTTAATAAACAAGTATTGAGTATGATGATAAATCAGTGTTGTTTAATTAAAACTGTCCCATAGTGTGTATGACAGTAACCACAACTGAATGTAAATGGTGTGCCTGATCTCCACAATTAGGAAGTTCTCTTTTTTGTGATTAGGTGAGATGTAAGAACAGATCACAGGTTGCCTATTTGTGCTTGGGAAAAGTAACTTACTAAACAGTTTCTTTTGGTTCCTGAAGAAAACAATTTGTACTCTCTAAGGGACAGTTTCTTATGGGACTCTGTCATTCCTAGAGAGAAACTTCTCTCCTAGTAAATTGACCAGTAGATTGTAATGACATCTTATGAGCTCATGTGGGTGTTTGCAAACAAAATCCTGGTAAGACAACTTACGGTGTAATTTTGGAATTGTTAGACATTGTCAGATAAGCATCCTACTTTACAGTTATTTTTTCCTGGTGACTGGGAGGATTTGTTATTCAACTCTATACCTCAGCACTGCATTTTTTTCTATTTGTTTCATCTGGTTGTTAACCTGCTTACTCTGTGTAGGCTGAAGTAAATCTTTTGAAGAAAAAAAAATACATATTCTGCTGGAGTCTTTCTTTATCTGGATTATTTTTCTGGTTGGCCTCTGAAATGCAACTTTCTGAGACTCTTCCAGGCCACAAATTTCAGGGAAATCTTCTCATAAGCCTATTTCTACTTTCAAGCTGCACAGTATTAATTATATACTGTGGAAGATTCTTCAGTGGAATGAATCTGGGCTCAGAGGGCAATGGATGTTCTCTGTCCTGCCTTCCAAAACAGCCTGTCCTTCTTTGGGTTCCTGTGAGGCTGAACACCCTTTGGGACAGGGTTAAAGACAGAACATTTAGGAGGAGACAAGCAAGGTCAATTGATAAGTAACTTAACGTCAGGGCCTGCATAGCATTTTCTTTTCGAGTGACAAAATTAATATAATGAATATTCCCCTCATTTAGATTCTGGAATTACGGTTTTCAACATAAAATTCAATTCTGATATACTAAATATGATAAAACTTAGAAACCTAGAATCCATTCTACAAGCTGCCACATAAAATTGTTGGGCCTGGCGTGGTGGCTCACGCCTGTAATCCCAGCACTTTGGGAGGCAGAGACTGGCAGATCACGAGGTCAGGAGATCGAGAGCATCCTGGCTAAAATGGTGAAACCCCGTCTCAACTAAAAATACAAAAAATTAGCCGGGTGTGTTGGCGGGCGCCTGTAGTCCCAGCTACTCGGGAGGCTGAGGCGGGAGAATGGCGTGAACCCGGGAGGTGGAGCTTGCAGTGAGCCGAGATCGCGCCACTGCACTCCAGCCTGGGCTACAGAGCGAGACTCCGTCTCAAAAAAAAAAAAAAAAAAAAAAAAGTTATTGTTGGCCAGGCGCGGTGGCTCACGCCTGTAATACTAGCACTTTAGGAGGCCGAGGCGGGTAGATTGCCTGAGCTAAGGAGTTTGAGACCAGCCTGGGTAACACAGTGAAACCCAGTCTCTACTAAAATACAAAAACTTAGCCGGATGTGGCAGCGTGCGCCTGTAATCCCAGCTACTAGGGAGGCTGAGACAGGAGAATCGCTTGAACCTAAGAGGCGGAGGTTGCAGTGAGCTGAGATAACGCCATTGCACTCCAGCCCGGGGGACAGAGTGAGACTCCGTCTAAAACAAAACAAAGCAAAACAAAACAACGACAACAAAAAGTTATTGTCTCCCAGTCACTGTTGACAGCTAAAAATTTCAACTCCAACCTGACTGACCATGGAGGCAACAATTCCTATTTCCAAGTTCCATGTGTACAGACTCCATATAAGCAATTCTTGGCCAGTTACTTTTCAGCTCTTGGTCACTATTGGCAGACTGGATGCCCCTGCTTAGCTCTAAGGCAAGATGTTCCACCTCAGAGATCTGATTACAAAATTACAGGGTAGAACTTTTCCCTAAGAGGGAAGCTGGATTTCCTGCTTAGGCTTTCTTCCGATTTGACTTTGGGACCTAGAGGTCTAGGTCTACTCCTTTGCTTTTCCAGTAGGGCTCTTACAAGGTACCACTTCCCTTACAGTCTTTAGATTGTACTGAGGCTTCAGATTACACATGAAAATGTGGCACCCTCTGGCTTTATATTTAATGGCATAACTAAATTAAATGAGAGAATATGTAATGTGCTAATTAATGCCAGGCATGCAGTAAGTGGACAATAATCAGTTGCTGTTATTATTATTGATGTTATGATTACTAGACTATTGCTCTTATTAATAATGCTATATTGTAGTAATCATAACAACAATGGTATTCTTGATCCTAATCAACTTCTACTGTTGGGAACAACTTCTGGTTTCTTGCTCTGAGTACGGTGTAAGGGCTGACATTTTATTTTTGGTACTCCACAGAAGCAAGAGTCAGTTTGAAGATGGGTCTCCCCCCACTCCTTTTATAGGATGGCAATAAACATGGCTGTATCTCATTAAATTTAATGAGCCTTCATAAAATAACCATTACATTCTGAAGGTAATGAAAGAATAGCTTTGATGGTTAGTAAATAAACTACCAAGGGCAGTTTCATTACATTCTAGAGCTGCACAGGGTGCAGAGGACATTAGGAAGAGGCTGGGACATTTTTTGTGGTAAGGCCAAGCCAGGGTGTGCCCACCTTCACTGTATGAAAGCTCGTGGGGTAACGATCTTCATTTTGGCCGGGGTGTTTCTAGCTATGCCTTGGTTGTGAGATGTGATTAAATTGATTGGCTTAAAAACCTGCTAAAGGATTTTACGTATATCATGTCACTGATATTGAATTTGAATACTATTGTAGTAGGTCAGACTAAATAATTTATCTTGTAAACATAGAGGTAGAGCAGATTGAATAGTGTATGCAAATTTATGTAAATAACCCTACAAATTCAGACTCTTCTCATCCAGGAGCTCTGGTACTTTCTAAACAGGGTGGTAACATTGTAAATCTGGAGTATTAACTTGTGGTTCATAGCCCAGTGGTGTTCTGAATTTATGTGCAAAATCGCATGCATGTGTATTTTTCTAGAGAGAGTCCATAGCTTTCATTAGGTTCTCAAAGAGGTTTACTAACAGAAGAGTCTAAGAACCAGAATATAGAACAGAATAGCCTAAATGGTCATATTACATGAAATAGCATTTACACTTTCTGCTTTTCAGAAAATATTACTTTGCCAGAGTAAAAATATGCCACTTATTTTATGATCCAGCTAGAACTAAAAGTTCTTAACTTTTTAATAGATACACAAATTAAAAGAAATTCTTCTCTTTTACATACCTGAGAATTCTGCATTGCTTTTCCTTCCCACACTAGTATTTTACCTTCAGCAGTTTTTGGAGTTTTAATTTTCAGTCTTTATTTCTTGAAGTCATTTTTGATACCAAGCCACTGACGGTCTTGGTCAAATAAAGTGGGTCTGAAGAGAGACAAAAAAGGAACAAAGAAAAATAAATCTCTATAAAAGATCCTTTTTGGTGCTGTTTTTCTCTTCCTAATATCCTTCATCTAGATTATATGCTCCCTGAATTAATCTCATTACAATCCAAATATTTCTGATTGACAAATGCAGCAGGAACCCTTACATCCATAGATTATCTCTGTGAGATAGGTTGCACACGTATAAGACAGTTTTACAACTTTATAAAATGAGATCCAAAGAAATGTAGAGATGTGTTTAAGATCACAGAGGCCAGCTCTAAACTGGCAAAGCAAAGGCAGAACTCAGAGTTTTAGAGCTGGAAGGGACCTTTGGTATTACTGCATCATACCTTACCAAATTAAAAAAAAAAGACTTTCAGCTAGAAATTAAGTCTCCTAAATCCCAACTTAGAGCTTATTTATGACACTATATTACCTAAGGCACTTGAGTGTGTGTTTGCAATCAAAGCAAGCACAAAACTCACAATGTGTACCAACTCAAAGGTAATATCCAGTTTGACTGTTTCATTTCTCTCCTATGATTATGTTTATCTATCTATCGATCATCTATCCATCTACTCACATATACACATATGTGCACTCACAAATGTAGGTATGTAGAAGGTACAAGTCAGAACATATACAGTGCTATTTATAAACAGAATGAATTATTTACTTTTCTAGATCTCAACAAACTTCTTTATGAGCAAAATCTTCTCAGTTTAACTGTGCCTAATCACCCTCAAAATGAAGGCATTCTGGGTAAGGGATACTCTGAAAGTGTCACTGGAGTTGGTAAAAATATTTTTTGTTGTATTGAAACTTACAAACTGAATGGACACATTAGAAAAATAGGAGATCTATATAAATAGCCTTATCATTTCACCGTATTTGGATATTTAACATACTAAGTGAGTGGGTGCCTAGCCTCACATTACTTGAGATAATGTTTATGAAAAGCATTCAGGGGCTTAAAAATAAGATTATTATTATTAATACTTATTTTAAATTAATTATTTAATTATAGTAAATTAATTTTAACTAGTTAATATGTGTTATTATACATTATTAATATTAACATATTAATATTATTATATACATTAATATTATATATTAATTTAATATATAATATTAATATATTAATTTAATATATAATTAATATTTAACATACTAAGTGAGTGGATGCCTAGCCTCATATCACTTGAGATGTTTATAAAAAGCATTAGGGGCTTTAAAAAAAAATAAGGTTATCATTACTCACTTATCTGAAGAAATATTTCTTCTCTGTTGATTAAACAAATGTAAAAGAAACCCTAGTATCTTTTCTTATAAGGTGCTTGTAAAACATAGTGAGAAAATCGGCAGCCTTCTCTCAGTTTATGTAACCAACAGCATCCTCATCCCTTAGGGATCAGAGAGGATTCTAAATCCTTGAACCTATGGATTATGATTCCCCATATGTTCTTATGCCTTGTATAACTCCTAGTGAGAAGTGCTTGCAAGTGGGAGGCAGAGCAGTTTTTGAATTACAGGAGGACTGGCGCAGCTGAGGCATCACATTAGGCACTCTGGACACCATTTGGAAAAAATGATCAGACTCCTCACTGTGGCTTGGGCCTGCTTAATGAAGCTGTTAAAGACTTTTTCAGTTAATCTTTAATCTTTTGGCCTCTATGCAGTTTCCTACCTGTTGAAGAGCCTACTCCCTTCAAACAGTGCATGCATGAACTCTTAAATAGGCTTGAATTCATGGGACAGACTCAGAGTCCAGGGACATAACTTGACGACTGAATTAGTAATTGGGTGATACAGGTAAGAATATATCTTCCTGAGTCCTCAGTTCTCAGAACCCTAAGGTGATATCTTAGTGATCAAAGAAACATGCTAAGTGCTTCTAAAGAAGATTTCTGCCTTGCCAGTAAATTTTTCCCCCAGTATTTTCATTTTTTTAAATTTGTTTTCTATCTGTGGAAGGAGGCACAGAGTTGTGAGCCCATTCACAAATATAGACTCACATTAACACCAAAAAAACAAAAACATGGAAAGCAGTGAAAGACCTTAATAGTGAACTATTGCATGTATGTGTGTGTGTGCTGCAAACTATTACTTACATATAAAATAATTATCATTATTTTATTGTAGCATGGTTGTAATTTTTGTCGCATTATAAATATCACAGATTCATTTTTTTCTACTACCACAGCAGTTTCTGAAGATGTGTAAACCCATAGTGTTATTACTCTCTAATCTAGTTGAGGTGATGAAATAGTGCCAAAACTCTCATTGCTATTTCATTAGCATATTCATGAGTCGCACTTTTGCAGTGTTGCAGAAACAACACAAATTGGTTTGTGGATTGTGAACTCCCCCTTCTTTTCCTCTCCAGAAGCACAGACTGTAGATTAGCAAATCAAGTTGGCCCACAAACTTCTGAGCATTAAATTGCATAAGTTTCTGGTCTGCCTTTTATTTCCATATTTTATGATTCTTCTTTTATCTAATGTCATGTGAATGGACATACCGTCCAATATAATAGTAAGAACAGGGTTTGAATGGCTTGGAGAAATGGAAGTTCTGGAAAAGTCAGACTAAATTGTCCTACTAGAAGAGAACATTTCTTTGGTGTTGCTGTTGTTTCTTTTCTTTTTTTGAATGGAAGGTTAAGAGGGCATGTGTAGTTTGGCTGAAACTGGCTAGCAGTTTCCTAAGCCAGGTTCCTTTCCTCTTTGGCACATAACTAGATCACATTTTCCAGCCTCCTTTGACTTTAGATTTATACTACTATAGTCCTGAGTTCAAGCCAACAGAATGTGGATAGAAGTGGATAGCACAATGTCACTTCAGAAGGCCTAGGACCTGACCCATGAACACTTTGTGATGTACCACTCTTCCCCTTGCTCCATCTGCTGGCTGGATGTTGACTCTCAGGGTAACTTTGGCAGTCCGTTGTCGAAGACTGCAGAGCCTTCATCAACCTGGGTCCCTGAATGACTGTGTTGGGTTCCTCTTCTTCATTCCTCCCTGAACTTTAAATGAGAAATAAGCATCCTTTGCGATAATGCACTGAGGCTTAAGATTTTATCTTGGAAAGTAGCTAGCATTGTCTTAACTAATTCAATCATATCTCCATTATCCAGATTTTGTGCTGTTTAAAAAACTTGATAGTTATTATTTAAAGTTTTATTTGACGTTAAAAATGGAACTCTGAGGATCAAACATATGGGTTCTTTCTGTTGTTTGCTGTATTCTTTTTCTTTAGCTCTGTCTTTTTTTTTTTTTTTTTTTTTCCGAGATGGAGTTTTGCTCTTGTTGCCTAGGCTGGAGTGCAATGGCGCGATCTCAGCTCACTGCAACCTCTGCCTCCAGGTTCAAGTGATTCTCCTGCCTCAGTAGTTGGGATTACAGGTTTGCACACCATGCCTGGCTAATTTTTAAAAATATTTTTAGTAGAGGTGGTGTTTCTCCATGTTGGTCAGGCTGGTCTCGAACTCCTGACTTCGGGTGATCTGTCCACCTTGGCCTCCCATAGTGCTGGGATTACAGGCGTGAGCCACCACGTCCGGCCCCTTGGCTCTGTCTTAACATCTTTTTGCTCCATTTTTACTAATTACATGCCCTAAAGGGACATTATGTAATTAAAGAAACCCATGTCTTTAATCCCTCACCATAAATTAAGTATTTAGGGAAATGATTTTGGACATGTCCAACTGGTAATACTAGATAGAACACTAAAGCCCATCTTTTAGTTAACTAAAACAAAAAACTAGGAAAGTCAGCTTCACTCACCACCCAACATATTTTTAGAAGTTAAACACTGGGAATATTGATAATTTTAAAGCTTATGCAGCACCTTTGGCTTTTCAAAGTACTTCTACATAACAATGTATGGTCAAATGCGTGTTTGCTCAGTGCTTTGAAAGATTTATATATATTTTTGTAAAGAAGAAACATGTATTTTTAAATGAAAAATCTGTATCATAGTGACAAAAATAAAATCACACACTGCTAACACACCAAAAGATCTATCTTACTCCTAACCTTAGTAGGCAGCTAAGGAAAGTTACTCAAGGTGACTGCCTCTGCTTAGCTAGTATTGCTTTTGATTTATATGTTATATTGCTATGGTATTTTCAAAAAACGTGAAGCCATCAAACTTCATGTGGGTAAAGACGGGATACCGAGGCAAATAAGAAAATTATTATTGAAACTACAAGAGTACATAGTGTAAGGGTTGGTACTGAAGCACATAAAACAGCTAATTCTGGATTATTTTTAGCTTATTTGAGAGGCTTACCATGTAGAAATCAAAATGAAGTTTAAATACGTTATAAAATTTCTTTGGTACCCCACATGTGAATCCATTATATTTAGAGTTCAGAGCTGTTTTGAGTAGACGACAGGCAATGTATGAAGTAGCCTACGTTTATATACATTTGAATTATAAATGTTTAACTTAATTTTTCCATGGAAAGATTGCCATAGACACTCATTGTTCACATGATATAATGCAACATAACTGATTTAATTAGAGCCTGTTTTCTGGGCTTGCAATGTCTTTATATTGGAAGGATTGCTTTTTCCATGGTAGAAAACTATCAATAGGTAACACAATTTAAAAGACAACTGCAGAATACATTCTCTTTGCTTTTTTTCAGGCTTCAATCCTTTGCTCAATTTAAGTATGGAAATACTGCTTGTCAAAGACTTCTTGACACATGAATTTTACAACAAAATGTCAGCACACTTACTGCTTGGATTTCTAACTCATTTATTGTACAATAGACAGCTAATCCAATCTACTGCTGCAAACATGCTTTGCGCAGTTATGCTGGGATACAGCACAGTAGTTTTCTTTAAACTGAAGAGTTTTCTGAGTTTTTATTTTCCTTCCTTGGGCACAAAAAAGTAGACAAGATCTATCCTACTTAATAAAAATAATGGTGTTGAGGCCATAGTGTGGAAGAGTAAGGTTTGCAGAGCTGAGAAGTTTTTGTTGTCGCTGGGACCAGCAAAACAGTGACTTTTGAACCTTAAGGGAAGAATCTAGGGAAGCATGGTGTGAGAACTCAGGATGATTAACAAGGAAATATCTGCTAAACTCTTGGAGAAAGATGCTTTAAAGGGGAAGAAATTATTTCACTTGATTCTGTTGCATTATTTGTGAGCCAAATTAAAATGGAGGAGAAAGATGTATTTAGAATTTACATTTTAGGAAGATGAAAAACATAAAGTGAAAGGAGCACTTTTCCCTCTTATTATTACTTTTAATTGTAAGGAGAGTGTGTACTTAATTGTGAGAGACTTATTCTCACTCCACAGGAATAACAACTGGGAACTGGCTGGTGTCTATAGCCTGCCAGACCTTCCTCTTGCATATTTAAACACATCAATTAACAAAATAAAGGACCATCTTGGACACATGTTCTATTACCAGCTTAAAAAAATCTCACCAATGTATTATGACTTTCTTTGTTGCTACAATATAATGTATGTGGCAGGCGGAATTCTAAGAATGACCCCAGTGATATTTGTTCTTGTATAATTCCCTTCCCTTTAAGCGTGGGTGGAACCTCTGCATAGGGTGAGATATCACTCCCTTGATTATGTATCTAAAGGAAGATTATCCAATTGTCCTTTAAACATCGAGAGTTTTTCTCTAGCTAATGAGCAGAAGAAGTCAGAGAGATTGGAAGCATGAGAGGGATTTGATGTGAGGGAAATTCTGCTGCCTCTCTATTATGAACTGCTTATAGAGGGGGCCCCATCCGAAGGGATATGGGTAGCCTATAGGAGTTGAGAGCAGTAGGTTGATAACCAGTAAGGACGTGGGAACATGAGTTCTACACTCAGTCATAATGAACTAAAATATGCCAACAACTTGAACTTGGAATGAGCTTGGAAGGAGCTTCCAGAGGAAAATGCAGGCCCAGCCAACACCTTCATTTCACCCTGGGAGACTTTAAATACTGTGCCAGACTTCACACCTACCATGGTGTTGTTTAGAGCCACTATGTTGGTGGTAATTTTGTTGCACAGCAATAGAACACTAATGCAGTACAGGTGACAATTCTCTTCAGCTTCTTCATCTACACTAATTTCAGGAAGATAAAAGGCCTAACAAAATGAACTTCAGAATTACAGAACTGTGATAGTCATATATTCATTCAACAATATTTATTGAGTACTACAATGTGTCAATCATTGTTCCAAGTGCTGAGAATATATTTGCAAACACAGCAGTCAAAAATGTAGGCAGCCAAATCTCTTTAAAGGGGAATAAGGGAATTGTTAAGTGCAATAATAACCCATATATGTTTAACACTTTACTTATTACAAAGTATTTTTTGCCTACATGTTCTTATTCTCTTTCCCGGTAACATTTTCACTGTGAGGCAAATATTATTAATTATTCTCTTTCTACAAGCATGCAAAACAATGCTTCTATCCTAGAGATAAGGGACTCCACAAACTCACCCAGCTACTAATGGAAAAGCTGGGGCTCTTTTCTCTTTATGGTATACCACTTAGCCCTACAGAGCTGTTATTAGCAATAGCCAGCATTTTAAGGAGTGTTTGTCATGTGCCTGGCATTTTGTGGACTTTACATGGATTATATGATTTAATCTGCATGACCAGTCTGTAAGGTTGATACTACATTTATCCTCATTGTGTAGATGATGAATCTGAGAGTTATCAAAGCTAAACAACTTTTCTATGCCAAAGCCAAGCTCCAAACCCTGGTAGCCTGACTCCAGGATCCATATTCTTCTTCATCACTAAGCTAACTGCCTTCTCAAACCAATGCTACTGTGCTGGCTTTCCAGTACATACAACTTTGTGCTCTGCTGCATGTCCCTTTAGGGCTATGTATGTCCTTAAAATATTAAGTTGCATTTTTGCTAATGTTTCCTGTTTTCCTATATAGGCTATTTTTTCCACTAATGAAATGTGGAGTCATAGGGAAACAGAAAATTAGAGTTTACATTCTTTATAGTTTTCACTGAGAATATGGTAACATGAGGAACACAATCATAGGGCCAAACATAGTCTACTCATTAGACTTTCATCTTTAACAATGCCATCAAGAAAGTTTCAAAGGGTAGAATTATGTACGCCTCCAGTGCAACTCTCTGTTGTCTTAGCAGCTTACTTTGAATGGTTGTCCATGAATGCACACTTCTCTTAGATTATATATCTTGAAGAGAAGGTCCATATTTTAAACACTTCTCTCATATATAGTACTGTTCTGGATACAATAGCAGGTACATTTCATTAAATTAAATCTCAGCTTACATAATATTGTATTGAAATTACCAATCCCCCACACATTTTTCCCCTAGCCTGTTTTATTTTTTGAAAGTAAGAATTTCCATGTTAGCTTTCTTCCTTCTTTTGCTCTATTAAAAACTCTTTCCAATTTCAACTGGTTCTCTGGTGTTCTGGGTGTGATTAATGAGTCCATGTTCAAGCTGTCCATTCCATTTAAAATGATAATAACTTTGATTGTATCCCCTTCACCATTTGTCACTAAAACAAAACAGTCTCACTTAAAAAAGTTTAACCTCAGAGACTACAACGTCAACCATCCTGTTCACTGTTATTGAACTAATCTGCCTCTAGGGCTCTTTCTTTGTGTTGTGGGGATCAGAATTTTGTGCATAATTTACTATTTGGTATAAAAGTAACAGCTTACTAATTTTATTTTCCTTGCCCATTGGGTTGATGTTTAATATTTTTCTGCTCTTGACTGAAGCAGGACCCTGAGAAAGGCTCACAGCGACTTGTGGATACATTTCCTGGGCAGTGACTCTCTGCTTTTTATTTATTTTTTATTTTATTTTTTCTAGACAGAGTTTCACTCTTGTTGCCTAGGCTGGAGTGCAATGGAGTGATCTTGGCTCACCGCAACCTCCACCTCCAGAGTTCAAGCAATTCTCCTGCCTCAGCCTCCTGAGTAGCTGGGATTACAGGCATGCGCCACCACACCTGGCTAATTTTGTACTTTTAATAGAGACAGGGTTTCTCCATGTTGGTCAGGCTGGTCTCGAACCCCCGACCTCAGGTGATCCACCTGCCCAGCTTCCCAAAGTGCTGGGATTACAGGCGTGAGACATCATGCCCGGCCCTCTGCTTTCTGATGAACTAACCATTTTATCATTATGAAATGATCTTTTATGTCTCTATTGACACTTTTTGTTTTGAAGTCTACTTTAGCTGATATTGATATTCCAGGCTCTTTATATTTACCCTTTGCATGATATGTATATTTTCTTTTTTTTTTTTTTTTTTGAGTCAGAGTCTTGCTCTGTCGCCTAGGCTGGAGTACAGTGGCACCATCTTGGCGCACTGCAACTTCCACCTCCTAAGTTTAAGCAATTTTCCTGCCTCAGCTTCCTGAGTAGCTGGGATTACAGGCATGTGTCACCACGCCTGGCTATTTTTTGTATTTTTAATAGAGATGGGGTTTCATCATGTTGGCCAGCCTGGTTTTGAACTCTTGACCTCAAGTGATCTGCCCGCCTTGGCCTCCCAAAGTGTTAGGATTACAGGCGTGAGCCACCGCGCCCAGTTTATTTTCTATCCCTTTGCTTTCAATCTTATCTATGTCTTTGTATTTAAGTTTCTTGTAGATAGCATATAGTTAGACCTTGCTTTTTAAAGATCCATTCTGACAATATTTGCTTTTTAACTGGAATGTTTAGTGCATTAACTTTTAATGTCACTATTGATATGACTGGATTTACACTTACCATTTTATTTGACTTCTTTTTATCCTCCTTTAAACAAGTATTTTCTTATTTTTTTCTTACTTCAACTCTATGACCACAGAATATCCTCTTTTTGTGTGTGTGTTTCTCTGTTCCATCTTTTCTGTCTTCTTTTTGAATAAAAAATAATTAAAATATTTTTTAGAGTTTTATTTAAATTTACCTATTGGCTTATTAGCTATACATCTTTTCATTATTTTTTAGTAGGTTTTCTAGGGATTTTATGATACATCCTTATCCTTTCAGTCTAGTTAGAATTGTTACTGTACTAGTTCTTATAAAATATAAAAGGTTTTTAGCAGTAGAGGTCTAAATACTCCTCCTTCATTTTCGTATTACAGTTGTATTATGTCTTACATATCACATTATAAAACCCATAATACAATACTATAATTTTTACTTTAAACCATCATATGTATTAAAAAATATTAAGAGAAAAAATACGTCTCAGTGTGGTTTTCTTTGTATTAATGCTGCTTAGGTTTTGGTGAGCTTTTTCAGGCATTATTCACTTATATATATTTTTTTCATCCCATTCTTTCTCTTATCTCTTTCTGGGATTCCAAATACATAGACAATAAACTTATTGCATACCACAGATCCCTGAAACTATGTTAAAGCTTTTTCAATCTTTGTTCTCTCTGCAATTTAGATTGTGTGATTTCTATTTATTTATCTTTAAGTATGCTGATTCTTCTATTATCTACATTGTACTATTAATATGCACCAATGAATTTCTTGTTTCAGATATTGTATTTTCCAACGACAGAATTTCCATGTGTTTTTTATAGTTTCTGTTTCTTTGCTGAGATATTCTGTTTTAATTCAGTATGAACATATTTTCCTTTACATCTTTGTGCATACTTATAAAACTGCTTTAAAACCTCTGCTAATTCCAACATTTGGGAAACTATGATTAGTTTTCTCTAATTGCACTTTCTCTTAAGAATTCATCATTTATTTATTTTTTTTTGTATGCTGAGTAATTTTAGGCTGTATTCTAAACATTGTAAATAATGTGTTGTAGAAACTCTGGATTTTGTTATACTCTTCTGGAAAGTATTTAGTTTTTTTTCAGGCAGTTTACTTGGCTGAACTTAGACTTCAATTTGTGTTTTCCCTCTGGTGGATGGCAGCTTAGTTTTCATTTAATTTTCCTAGTCTTCACTGGGCTGTTTGGGATCTGTCTAAGACATGCATGGCTCAGGTGTTAGCCAGAGATTTAGCAAAGTTTATACCAGAATTTGAATTCTGGGGTTCCCATTATTAACTCTAATTTCTCTGGGATTTCTGCCATCAATTTCCATTAGCTGTTGATTATTGTGATTTACATAGTCTGCTTCCTCAGGCCAATATGACTGGGGGTTTTTCGTCAGAGTTTTGAAAGTTCTGTTTAGTGAAGACTGGGCTGTCCCTCAAGCTAAAAACAATAAAAAATGGTAGTACAGAAGCAGAAAATCAAATATTGCATGCTCTCACTTATAAGTGGAAGCTAAACAAATGGTACATGTGGAGTTAAAGATGGAGAAAATAGACCCTGGGGACTCCAAAGTGGGAGTGGGAGGGGAATAATGGGTGAAAAAACTACTTACTAGATGTAATGTCCAATATTTGGGTGATGGGTACACTAGAAGCCCAACCCCCACCATTATGCATTAATATCCATGTAACAAACAAGCACGTGCACCCCTTAAATCACCAAAAATACCAAAAAACAAACCCCCTAAAATGGGAAATTTATCCAGTGCCCTTCCCTTCTTCCAGTCGACTTCCTTCTTGTTCCTGCTTGTTTTTCTTCACTCTTCAGTGCCTTGGGTAATTGTTTTTAAAATTACTTTCTTCATAATTTATAGGTATTATTTATGAAGAATTTTTCTGGTAATAGCTGGAGGTTTGCTATGATAATCCATTCCAAAAGTGGAAATCATTAATAATTATCTGTCTAAAGCAAAAAAAGTAATCACTTATTGTAGAATTCATAACATCAAATTAAAATCTCAACAGTAGAATAAAGGATGGGGTAGAGGAATTGTAAGATTCTTTCATTACATATAAAGTGTAACATTATTTGAAAGAAGACTATGATAACTTAATGATGCATATTGTAAGTTATAGAGAAACAACTAAAATGATAAAACTAACAAGCCAATAGTTGAGATAAAAAAATCCTAAAAAATATTCAGTTTATCCACAATAAAACAAGAAGAAGGAAGAAAAGATGGGATAGGTAGAATAAAAATAGTAAGAGAGTTGACTTAAACCCAGCTATTGATAATCAACTTAAATGTAAATGGTTTAAATATTTCAATTAAATGGTAGAGATTACCAGGTTGGAAAAAAATCAAGATTCAATTTATATGGTATCTACATATAGTAAAGTTTATTAAATATAAAGACTCAAAAAAAAAAGATACAACCTAACACTAATCATCAAAAAGCTGAGGGGACTATGCTAACAACAGATAAAGAAGACATCAGGACAAAGACTATTATCTGAAACAAAGAAAGATATTTTACAATGATAAAAGGGCCAGTTCATCAAGAAGGCATAGCAAATATTTATCTAAGTACAGAACTAAAAGGAGAAATAGGTCATCCATATTATAGTTGATGGAAGTAGACAGAAAATCAGTGAAGTTAGAGAGGAATTGGACAATACTATTAACCAACAATATCAACTAACATAGTTGATATTTATTGAATATTATGCCCACTTATGGGATAGGCAAATATTGATTCCATTTACAAAATAGGCAAAATTGTGGTGACAAAAAGCAGATCAGTGGTTGTCTAGGCTGACCATGGGTAGACTTAAGGAAACTTTTTGGAGTCATGGAAAATGTTATATTACGGTGATGGTTAAATGAATGTATGCATTGTTGAAACTCATTAAACTGTACACTTAAAATAGGTACATTTTGTCAATTATAGCTCAATAAAGATGATTTAAACACTTTTATAGAGACTCTAAAAATATAAACAAAATAGAACATGGTAGGTATTAAAAGAATAGAGGCAGAAGAGATCCTGTTTGTTTGGCTGGGTCATGGAATGCTATGGGGTGAATTTATGCATGCGATGGGGAAGATGGTAATAACCGTAGTTAGGCTGAACAGCATGAGCAAAGGCCTGCAGTCAAGAAAGTGCAGGGCATATTGAAGGAGTAGTTTGTCTTGGCCAGAGTAGAGGGTGAGGGACAGTGAGAAGTGGAAGACAGTTTGACAGCTGATTGAGAAAGGTTTTATGCTATATAACTGCTGACATGTTTGTAGATACAGGGAAGACACCAAGAGGGGTTTCAAATGTAAGGAGTGAGAGTGGCAGATGGAGATTTCTGTGGAGGGAGTGAGGGGACAGGATCTTGAGATAGGAAAAGAAGTAGACTTGTCAGGGTGCTCTCTCTCCACTTCCTCAGCTTAGCAGGGAGGAGGGAAAAAAATGGAAAAGGAAAAGGAGGGAAGCTGAAGAGATTATGTGAAAAAGTCTCTAGCTTCTATGTAAATTCAGTCATTTGCTACAGCTGAGAAGGCTAGAATGGGTCTAGGGTTTTTAGGGTAAACATGGTTCAGAACAAGTGTGTTAGGAATGAACACAAAATGAGTTAATATTGTATTTCCCCAACTTGTTTCACAGAATACTAGATGTGGTTGTTCTGTGAAAAAGTCACTCTTTAGATAAAACTTTTGAGAAATGGTGCATATGTAATCCCCATTTGGAAACCCACAATGCCTACCAGGCTCCACTAAGTTCTGCAGAAAAGAACTTGTTTAACTGAATTTAAACCAGTGTTTTCCAAACTGGTCTGGAACCATGGGATCCTTCACTCACACCAGCATTCTGAGAATGTCTTATAGAAGCAACTTTGCAAAACATGCATTTAAATATTGTTGAGTTTTATAGAGGGCCCACCAAAGTTAGATGACGTGGATTTGTCAAGGTCCTGTCAGTGTCATTTCCTCATATCCCCTAGCAATACTCTGTCACCCAGGAGTTAAAAAAGGGGAACAGTGGGATGGCTTAGGGTAAGGGGTTCCCAAGATGGGAATGCTTGGCTGTAAAGTGAGAATGTCACTAGCTGTTAGTGTCCATGAGACTGAAACTGGGAAGAGAGATGAGAGAAGTTGGAATAAAAATGGGAACTAGGAAAACAGGGTAGTTGGTGGCCTTTTTGAAGATGGAGAGCAAGTTGGTAGAAAGGAGGGAGTGAAGGTAAAAGGGGGTGAACAGATAAGAAATTTTGAGAGTTTGAGATGGTAGTGATTCTGTGAGACCCATTCTTCAGATTTCACTGGGATTTGTAAAAATGTAGATGTTGCTTATTTGGAATACACAATCAAAAACCATTTCTACTGTCATTTTCATAGAGATGACTACAAGTTTGCTGCAGAGACAGTAGATCAGGCGGGTTTTCAATGTGTGTTCATTTTTATCATATCTTTAGCAAAGGGAAGACCGAATGACATCTAGTCTAAGAAGGCTGACAGCCAACCTTAAATTATTTTGCAATGTAAGATCTTTGTATCTAGAGACTGAGGACAATTGCTCATTGCTCATATTGATTTATATCAGGCAGTGCAGTGAGCATACAATTAATAGTTGACTTCATTGGCAGCCAGCTGTTAGTGCCATAATTTACTATGAGAATAGTTTGGTCCAGGGATGAACAAGAATTATACTGGGAACTGTATTTTTTTAGCATTTTAAAGGTCAAACTCAACTCTTATTAATTTAGTCAGAGGTTTAGGTTGATTAAAAAAAAATTTTTGCTGATGCAGAGTCCCTCACATGCTAATGTGATGCTAAGCGTAGGAAAAGTCTCTTTTATGCCCTGATTTAAAGTTTTCCTTGATTTTAATGGCTAATGAAAGCCAAATTTGGACTGGGCACAAAATATCTTAAGATACTCTTAGAGAAGCCTTCAGAATCTCAGAGAGTCAGAAGTCAGAAGATAGCAGTCGTTGGGCAGCAATAAATATTTTTTGCTTCTTGGAAGAAATATTTTAAGCTACATCAAAGAGATGATTATAGCATAGGTATGGCTCAACTTAAAAATAATAAGCAGAGATTTTGTTTTGTGGCCATCTTAGTATTTTTTTTTTTAATTTGTATTGTGTGTCTATTACGTGCCACGCCACAATGCCAAGTGCTCTACCTGCATGCTCCCTCTCAATTTTTAAAACAATTCTGTGGAGTGTTCTTATTCTCATCTCTGTTTTGGATGGAGGAAACTGAAACTCCTGGAAGACAAGGTGGAACAGCTCATGGATGGGAGTGCACAAATTAGAATCTAGGCAGCCTCACTCTAGTATCTGTGCTCTGAAACATCAAAACATCATCACACCAGGCTGATCTTCTGAATGCAGAGCCTTGCACCTAAGGAAGTAGGGATGTGGGTGTTTACCAAGTACAGTCTTTCTCCACCCTTTAGGAATCTTAAGACCTAAGCATAGCTCAGAGAAAAAAAATGTCTGGAGTCAGATGACCCAGGTTAAAGCCCTAGTTTTCCTATTTTCTGGCTTTTATTTAACTTTTCTCAGGCTTAGTTTACTCAATTACAAAACAGGCATTATAACCACAAAAATCTGCCTTATAGGTTTTTAAAAAGATTAAATGAGGTGATGTAGGTAAAGTGCTTAACAATAAGCCTGGCACATAGTGAATTCTTAGTAAATTTATATCACGATTTATTATCATTCTTATGAATGCATACCCATGACACACATAAGAAAAAAACACCAGAGATGCAGCCCCATGGTAAGTTCTTTCAAAGTCAGGACTGGATAGGACATTTAAAGAGGGCTCACTCATTGTACCATTTTTTGGGGTATTTTATTGTATAAAAGTACAATATGGCTTCTACTGGGACAATGTGAGCATCAGAATGATAGCAATGGCTTTCAAACCATTGAATAAAACAAGAATTTATAATACTACAGTGATATAAATAAATGGGAAAAAAGAAAAAACCCTTAATTACAGTAGAATGCCAACTAATACACAGAGGACAAATAATGGAGTTAGAAAATCACCTTTTAGCAAACATCTTGGTAGTATGGATCTATGAAAAGATCATCAATAAATGTTAACACTAATGGGTAAAAGTTTATCAAGAACAGTACATTTACATAGTTCCAAAGCATCTTTCTAGAAAACACATATTAAATAAATGAGAAATAGGAATTTGATATTGGAGAAACCAAGTGATTAAAGTTAATGTCATAGTAATGAGTGCAGACCAACATCACATATTTCTTAATACGATGCACTGAGGTGGATAAAGCGCCACATCTGTGTCAATACTGCCAAAAATGCATAGTCTTAACCTGATAGTAAGGAAACATCAGACAAAGCCGAATTGAGGGGACTTCCTCAAAATAGCTTGATGTGTCTCTTAAAAATAGTCAAGATAATGAAAGAAAAATATAAACCGAGGAACAGTATCAGATTGAGATTTAAGAGATGTGGCAACTAAATGCAATGTGTGATAATGGTCAGAGGTTATTTTCCTAGAAAGAGCATTATCTGGATAATTGACAAATATGGGGAAATGTGAATAGGTTCTGCAGGTTAGTTAATAGTATTGCACCAATGTTACTTTCTGGATTTTGATAATTGATTATGGTAGAAAATGTCTCTGATCTTGGGAAACATATACTGATATATTTAGTGGCAAAAAGGCATTATGTCTGCAACTGACTATCTAATGGTTCAGAAAAAATTACATTCTCCTTCTCTCTCCTGTCTCTCTCTCGCATGCTCTCTCTCTCTCTCACTCTCTCTCTCACACACACAGAGAGAGAAAGAATGGTAAAGCAAATGTTATAATATGTTAACAATTGGTGATTATGGGTGACATGTGTATGGAAGCTCTCTGTACTATTCCTGAGCATTTTCTGTAAGCTTGAAATTATTTCAAAATAAAAAGTTACAAGTCGCTTCAAAAAGTAGTGTATGGGAAATGAGTTATATAAGATAGTTTCCTTCAGTCAGCAAAACCAGATTGACAGAGTCAACTTTTGTTAATGGAAACTTCCAAATTTCCCTAGTATATATATATTTTTTGTTTTGGTACATTGTATTTTTCTGATTTCCCTTTCTTTACTAGATAACAATTCATAGTCAGTCACTACTTCAGTTCCCTCCAACTAAATAATTTCTTTTTCTGTGGACATTTTGCAATGGATTATGTCAGACTTTTCAGATGGTTAAGTTCATTTTCCATATGAAGACATGAAGGCTGCTTTGTTCATGTTGAAACTTAAAAAAAATTATACACTTGCAGGAGATTGAATATCTATTCCCATTTCATCACCTCTCCATGCATCCACAGTCTTCGCCATGTGACTTTTGAGTGCTTCCCAGTAGAAATTAAGTATACTTCCCTGCTTCTCAGCTTTGGTCTTGATCATGTGACTTACCTTTGGTCAATGGGATGTTAGCAGATGAAATGCAAACAGAAGCTTGAAATGCCTCCATACATCTTGAAGTCAAGGATATTCTGGGAGCAGCTTCCTGGATTTAGAAGTCCATGTTCTTTTCCATAAAGAAACTGCTTCTGCAGAGAGGCCTGGATTCTTTTAATTTTTAAATTTTATTGATTTATTTATTTATTTTTAATTTTACTTTGAGTTCTGGGCTACATATGCAGAACGTACAGATTTGTTACATAGGTATGCATGTGCCATGGTGGTTTGCTGCACCTATCAACCCGTTATCTGGGTTTTAAGCCCTGCATGCTTTAGGTATTTGTCCTAATGGAGAGGCCTGGATTCTAAGATCAAAATTCTTCTGAAAGTATCTCTCCTTGAATATTCCCAAAAGACTCTTAAGAAAGACAGTAAGTTCCTAAGATGTAAAACTTAATTTTTGAATAACCTGTATCTTCTTTTTGCCAAATATGAATAAACACATTTTCCCTCCTGAAATTTGAATGTCTCCAATTTAAAAAGGGAAACCTATAACTTCTGTTAAAAAGAACCTTTGTATTTTACCCATTGTTCAACAAACATTCATTGGACATTTTATTCCAAGCTAAGTACTGTGCTAGGATATAATAGTGAACAGACAAGTAAAGTCAGTGATTACTGGGTGATGGATGGGTGCTGTGGAAGAAGTTCATGCACAGGGTGGAAACCACAGACGATTCTACTTCCAGTTAGAGACGGGAGGAGAGAACGGGAGCTAGAAGGTGTGAGTAAGGCTGGAGATGTGGATACAGACTGATCAGATTTCCTGGTAGCAATAAGAGCATATAACATCATAAAACAGGGGATTTCACTGCCCTGAATCACTGCCAAACAGATATGTTCTGTGGTTCTACCTTTCCTTTTCTCCATTTTGGCTTTGAAGATTATTTACAAGAGAAACTGGTCATGGGAGACCGAAGGTCTAATCTCTCAAGCTAGAGTTTTATGTATCTCTGTTCTGATTTTGTTTTTGGAAAAGAGTGGTAGTTATAGTGAAGACAATTTAAATGGTATTCTGTTTCTTGTTTTTGCATTGGAGGGTGCCACGTTAAGGTAACAAAAGAGCAGAGCTTTCAAAATTGTACTACATTTTAAAGAGACAAAGTATTTTCATTGAGTAGGTAGAAAAATCGCTGACAATGTAGTGATCCACACTGCAGCTAAAAATAGCTGTAACTAAGAGCATAACAACAGCCTGGCTTAGCAACAACAGAGTGGGCCAGGAAAAATACCGCAATTCTCTTGCCTGGTCTTCCAAGTGTAGAAGGAATTGGTGAAAGAAGGTGGATGTATGTAAAAAGGAAAATTCTGTTTTTACACATCCAGAAATAATTATGATAGGCAAAAGTAAGGTATTTTAACTTCCAGCAGTTTTAAATGTCACATCCCCTTTGTCATTCCACTTTGACTTCCTTGCCATTATACTTGCCCTCAGGCATTTTTGATACCTGTCTAAGGGGAAGTTGACTTGGGGAATCATTTAGTTACAGTTTAGTAGGACATATGTCAAGATTGAGAATAAATTGCATGTATAGTTAAGTTATTCCTCGCAGACTCAATGTAGGAAAGTCTTCCAGTAATATTCTTACTGCCTATTGCAGTGATGTAGTTTGTGATGGGAAGGTGTAAGGCCAGAGATTATACGTCAGCATGAACACGGCCTGTAGCACCTACTTCTGGAAATATGTGAGTAGTAGAGGAGAAAGACTGAAATGTACAGGGCTACAAACCAGTTGATGGAAAATACTCCCAAATCATCAGTCGCAAAAAGTTTTAAGTGGGTAATTTGGTTTTCATCAATGCCTAATCAAATTGGATGTTGTCTCTTACCAGAAATATATTCAATAATACAAAGCTTACAATTATAAACTCGCAATGATCTTTTTTCTTTTTTGGTAAAAATTGTGCAAAATGGAATTTCTCAGAATTCCTGTGTTATGCAGGCATGAACTGTAGCAGAACTCCAAACAGCAGATACCTCAGTGTTTGAAGTAGCATGTTTTATGCATTCCCGTTGATTGGATCATGATTTAGCATATGTCACGCATCTTGTACTGACACTGTCTATTGTTTCCAGATTACATGGCACACAAAATTGCCACCACTAAAATAGCTTGATACTCTCTAAATATTGTCTCAATAAACTCATATAGAGGTCCAGCACATTTTGTTAGTGTTATTCCTAGATATTTTTTACTTTAGGTTGCTGTGTATGTTGTCTTTTTTTGCATTATATTTTCCAGCTACTTTTATTGATGGAATTTTCCAGCTACTTTTATTGATGCAATACTAATTTGTGTGTGTGTGTGTGTGTGTGTGTGTGTGTGTGATGATATCTAGATACTTTACTAAACTCCCATACTAATATATCATTTTTCAGTTTATTTTCTTAGATTTTGTAAGTATTCATACTATTGCTATTTGTAAATAGCAATAATTTTTCTTCTTCCCTTCCCATTTTCAAATAATTATGGCATTTATTTCTCTTTTACAAACAGCTCAAACAACTGTTTTTACAAACAGTTGGATGGGGAGGAGGGACAAATGATAAAAGGAGCACAAATGTAGCTAAATGTCTAGTGGTATAATTCTGCTAAGGTGCCCTTAGAATTTCAAGTGCCCACATGCTGGATCTCTCAAGAGGTGCATTTATGGGATTTTTGAAACTTCTTTGTAGGGATCTGTCCATTTCTCTGATGGAAATCGTGCACTTTTAGGCATACCTCTTGTGACCTTCCTTTCAACTCCTGCTTCCAAGTTCAAATCCAGCAGCTTCTTACTTCTGGGATCTGCTCATCTGGGAGGCCATGCTTGACCCAGCCACCTTTCATGGCATCTACTTGGCTCATGGGAAACCTACTCTCTTTGCCATGTAAAACTCTAAGAGTGTAATGTGCCCAAATGCTGCTTTTTTTTGGCAAATGCATATTGCTTTCTGCCTTCCACATCCACCAGGCTAGAGGCAGATACTAATCTCAAAATTCATAACCCCCCAAACTCTAGAAGACATGCTAATTTCTCCTTAGAACTTTTTCACATGGCCCTGTGGCATCCCTGGGCCCCCAAATTTTGTAGCCATATAAACATCCGTCTGGCTAGCGAAAGGTGTTCATAGTGCTGGAGCAGCCTTTTAGTAAGGCTGGTCTTGATGTGATTATTTCCTCTTTCAGATTGTAAAGGCACTTATTTTGCCTGTTGTTTGTAGCTTTGTGGCTTCAGGTACAATCTCATGAGTACAGGAATTGACCTATTTAATGTTCTCTTACATACAAATATACACTCATTTTTATTCAATTATTGGCAGCTTGTGAGTCTAAAGGTCGAATCTGTTTATAGGCAACTTATGATAGTATCTAACTTAAAAGTAAAGTTATGCTGGGCATGGTGGCTCACACCTGTAATCCCAGAATCTTGGGAGGATGAGGCAGCAGGATCACTTGAGCCCAGGTGTTGGAGACTAGCCTGGGCAGCATAGAAAGATTCCATCTCTACAAAAAGTAAAAAAAAAATTATCTGGGCATGGTGGTGCATGCCTCTGGTCCCAGATACTCAGGAGACTGAGGTGGGAGGCTAACTTAAGCCCAGAAGGTTCAGGTAGCTGTGAGCAGTGATTGTGCCACTGCACTACAGCCTGGGCGACAGAGTGAGATCCTGTCTCAAAAAGCAAACAACTCCCTCCAACCCCTAAACCAAAGAAACTAACATTACGCTATGGAATTTGATAATTGTAAGTGACATGTCTGAAGACTTTTGGACTCTTCAAACTTTCAATTGTATTTCCCTCTTTTTATTAAGTGATCCCTTAAGGAGTGTCAGTTCTGAAATGAGAGATTCTATAAATGTGAAAACAAGTAGAGAAAAAAGCAAGTCCCACCAGAGTCTGCTGGCCTGTACAAGCTAAGTGAATTGCTGCCACCTTATAGCCTTGACATAGTTTGATTTAATTGCTTCCTTTAGCAGTTTTAAATCATTACATGTCTTAGCCTTTGACTAAAAAATTAGTCAAAACCACAAATGTTGAAATGACTAATGCTAGAGTAAATTTTATTTAATACATCTATTTTTCATTTATTTACTTTGTTCTGTAAAGATATGGAAAACATTTGACCTACATTTGTAGTTCCTCTCTAAAAGACAGTAGTAGTGTACCATTTGTTGAAACAATGTATGGTAATTTTCAGTGTTTAGAATAATAGACGTTTGTCAAAATTAAACTAAACTCCTCTTCAAATAATACTATGTTTTACTTAATATGAATTGGTCAAATATTAATATGTGAGAGAAATGCGAATGATTCTGAAAGGCTGTTAGCAATGAATCCAAAGAAATGTTAGACGGGATAGTCTTGTGAAGGATAAATATAAGTATTTATATTTAGCTTTATAATATTTCCCAAATCATATTAAGTTTTCATGGGCTCTATGGGCTTTGCAGCTCCTTGGGGTCTTCAGGCTACAGATTTCATGTATGTATACGTATATATAATGTTTAATACTATTGTTTTTAACTTTTATTTTTAATGTTTGTGGACACATAGTAGGTATATATATTTATGAGGCACATGGGATATTTTGATAAGGGCATGCAATGCATAATATGCAGGGTAAACAGGGTATCCATCTCCTCAAGCATTTATCCTTTGTGTAACAAACAATTCAATTGCACTCTTTAAGTTATTTTACAATGTACAATTAAATTTTTTTTTACTGTAGTGATTCTGTTGTGCTAGCAAATACTAGGTCTTATTTATTCTTTTTAACTTTTTAACCATTATTTACTATTGTTTTTTAAAGTAGCTCAAAAGTCAATTGTTTTCTCATGAGTATGTTGCCCATGGATAACTCCTGACAGTCAGTGAGACAAGAGAGCTCTAAATAAAATACAAAATAAATAAAGATCTTATGAATCAGAGCTAATATATGTGGAGGGTTTGATTCTCTAGGCCCCTTATTCAATAAATTCAACAAATGGCATATTTATTAAGTGCCTATAATTATTAGCATTTTTCTCAATTCCTGGGAAAAACATAGATATGATCTTTACTCACTGCTAGGATGATCATATTTGATAATTTGAAAGGAAGCCTTTTCAGCTTTACATGTTGATTTTCTAAAATTATCCACTTAATACAGTTTTCACTGGCCTGACTGACATTCCCAGTTCTTCCTGCAAAAAGAGACCAAGATAACTATTCCCTCCTTCAGTAATTCTCCCGTTTCTTTTTTGATATTGCTTCTTTAGCCCTCAATTTTATTGCCTTTCAAATATTTTTAAATTAACAAGTGAATACAGCAAACTTGGGACTTTAGTTTTAAACCCATTGGCCATGAATTCTAACCACTAGGAGGAGCTCTGTATTCCCAACATTTTTACACACACACACACACACACACAAACACACACACACACAGACCACACACACACAGCCATGTCAAAATGTACACAATTGACTATAATTTTTAGTAGGAAGGATAAAAGTATCATAAATAAAATAAAAGGCAGGATGTGCATTCTCCTCAGATCTTTCTTTGTGCTGTCTTTTCTCCAAGATGCATGAAACTTATGGGTTAAAATAGAGCTTCTAAGTATCTTCCACTTGGGGGATGCCTCCAGTTTTGGAAGGCTAAGCTAGGTCAGGGTGCGGGGCAGAGAGCAGAGAGAGAGAAACCTTGAGAAGAAACTTAGGCGTTCTTCACACAACGCCTTGCGAAGAAGGAATGGAGCTCATCTTCCCCCAGTGTTGCATCTGTTTGGCCAAAGTCAGATATGTGGGTGTGGGTGAAATTGGATAGTTCTTTGTTCTGCTTCTAGTATAAGTCTTAAGTTGAAGTGGTAGAATGAATCCTTCAATCTTCTACATGGTCCAGCCCAGTTCATCATAATAGAAGGCCCAAAAGCTCTGGTCCAATGCTCTCGCTAGTAAGAACATGCATGTATTTTGATTGTCCTTTGATTGTGACATGTCTCCTCAGCTTACTGCAGTGGGAGACGCCTGTTAAGTCCTGAAATATTCCATTCTAGCTGTATCTCCCCTCATTAAGACACTCAAATAACACTTCCTCTGCATTTGATTGAGCATAATATTCAATCATGCAGGTGTATATGCATGGATTTTCTATGTTGGCAATAATCTATGTTGGCAATGCGACATCAAGTCTTCAAAAAGATAAAAAATGCCTCTTAATAAAAAATACCTGATAAACGAATATAGTAACTATTAAGCCCTTTGGCTTTCTTCTTTATCCAGTTGCAAAGGTAAAAATATGTGCCACAAATAATTCAGACAATTTAGAAACATTTTAAAAAAGTAAATGACCTTCAAAATCTTAAAATTTCATATTCAGAAATAACTATTATTCACAATATATCGAATTGTGAATAATAGTTATATTAATAATATATGCAATATGCTAAAAGGTAATATTAATATATTTATTTGTTAGTAGAATATATATAAAATACATTAACAACTGATTTACATAAACATTTGAGAAATATATTTTGAACATCTTTTCAGTGCACAAGGATCTACATCATTATTTCTAACAACTATATTCTGTTATATGTAATTAATTTCCTATTTTTTTACGCATTTTATTATGAATTTTGCTGTGCTAAATTTTGTTGTGTATATTTTTATGTTTGCACATCTTTCAAGTATATCTATATGGTCAACTATTAGAAGTAAAATCAGGCCGGGTGCAGTGGCTCACGCCTGTAATCCCGGCACTTTGGGAGTCCGAGGCAGGCGGATCACAAGGTCAGGAGATCGAGAACTTCCTGGCTAATACGGTGAAACCCCGTCTCTACTAAAAAAACACAAAAAATTAGCCAGGCGTGGTGGCGGGCACCTTTAGTCCCAGCTACTCAGGAGGCTGAGGCAGGAGAATGGTGTGAACCCAGGAGGAGGAGCTTGCAGTGAGCTGAGATCGTGCCACTGCACTCCAGCCTGGGGGACAGAGCGAGATTCCGTCTCAAAAAATAAAATAAATAAATAAATAAAATAAAATAAAATAAAATAAAAAGTAGTAAAATCACTGGGCCAAAGGGTTAGCACATTCGAAATTTTAATAGAATGTATCAAATTTCTTTCTTAAATGTAAAGATGTGTACTTCTCATAGCCTGTAAACATTTCTCCACATTCTTGGATATATTTAGGCTTAAAATCTTTTGAAATGTTTAAAATAAAAATTCTATTATTTGTTTTAATTTGTATTTTAGATAAGTTTGAGCCAGGTTAATTGACTATTTGTAGCTCTTCTTCAGTGATTTCCTGGTCATTCTCTTTGTCCATTTTTTCCATTTTGTTTTACCTACTTTTGTTGCTTTGTAATAACCCTTTTGTGTAGTAGAAAGTTTACTCATTGCCTGACATATGTATTAAATATATATATTTCCTATCTGTAGTTTAACTTTTACTTTATTTTGTCATCATCATTGTTGTTATTTTGCTCCCAATTTTAAAATTTTACTGTCTTTATAAATCTGTCAGTCTTTTATCATTTTCATGATAAATATATCAGCCTTTTATTTTTAGTTTTCATAAAATGTGTAAAAAAGGCTTTCCTCACCCTGAGATTATAAAAAACTTCACTCATATTTTATTTGAGTATTTTTATGCCTGCACTTTTTGCATTCTGATCTTTGACTTGGTGTGGACAGTAAGTTCTAGGAGGGTAATTGCCTCCATATCTTCAGGGCCTAGTTATCAGGTGATGCATGAGTGCGTTTAGCAGACAAATTTAAATTGTCTTTGGAAAATGAACTCCATAGTAGCATGAAAGGTTTAGAGAAATTCTATCTCTATATTTCTGCAAAAAATTTCTACATGACAAAAAAGTGGACTCTAGGAGTGTGGAAGGTGGAGTAAACTATTGGTAGTTTGGGGAGGAGGAACCTCATCATCACAAACACTTTGTGCTTCACCAGTCAAGGACTGTCTACAAGCTCTAATGTCTTATGATTTCCTAAGCACAGTGCCAAAAACTCCTGGGGAGTTCCTCAGCAATTGCATAAATGGTGAAGATACCACCACCAGTTTGAAACTAGGGCTACTATTCTTATTTCCAAAATTTAAGGCTCCTTTTTTGGATGTGCATTGATGTAAAACATTTGTGTAGAGAAATAAGAAGCAAAAGCTAAAATGTAACCACTCCCTCCTTAGTCCTTCATCTTGGAGACTGGGTCACTTCTGTGGTGGGAATTAGGCTGTTTCTTTCTTTGGATGTTTACTTCCAGTAATTTAGACATATTTGTGTATCTTAAAGGGGAAAAGTCAGGCTATTCATTGTCCCAGTGAGACTTGGAGATTGGTGTTCTGCCATACAAACAGGTTTTAGGACCCGGGATATTACTCAGGAATAGAAGTCAAGGCACAGCTGTTAATTATGTTTTCTCTTCCATCTGTACTCAAATTGTGGAAGGACCCAAGACCTGACGATAGACTCTATGCAGCCTTAGCTGGCCTGAACAAAGAAGAGAGCTTTACTTTCCTCCCCGTTTTCTCCAGTTTCACGGGCATTCTAGGAGTTGCATAATAATCTTCTTCGCTTACGTTTAACCTCTTTTTTGTTGTTTTTGTTATAGATTCCATGGTTTTTCTTCTCCCAATTTTTCAAAGAAGTAAACATCTCAATATTCCTTGTATTTCAGCCTGTGTTGCTCTTAGAAGTACCATAGAATACTTTCTGGAGGCAAGGTATATCTGGATTACATGGAGGAAAAGAGCAAATTGTCATTTAGCTATGCAACTGTGAAATAGGCAGTAAAGTATGAATATTTTGTTCAGGGTTAAAAGGTTGACAGTATGTTATATAATGATTTTTAAAAGTGCACAGTCTGTCCAGAATTCTCTCACTTATTCCTTCTAGTGGGTCTATACAAGATTGTAGGCTTCCTGAAGTTCTTAGCAAGTGAATCACTAGCTATTTTGCAGGCATTATGGAGAGCCCTGGAGTGAAGGGGTGTGGAGTCACCAACGTAAGCCAATTGTAATCAATGTTTTGTAATTAATGCAGGGACATGTTTCTCCATTCTATTTAGTATTGATGGGGGATCATGCTTAGTACATGGAGAGATGGATGATCTCTCAATATCTCAAATATAGAGATGGATGAGTTGGTTCTCTTGGAGGTATCATAGATATTTCTAATTTCCAGTTATGCCCTTGGCTTTACAAAGCTGTATATCCTTGTAGGCTTTACTATGAGGTGATGTGAAATGACAGCAAAATTCATCACCTTGCTAGACAGCATTGCCATTATCTCATGGCAGTAACTAAGTGTTACACTTAGTCTCTTAATTTCCCGCATATTTCTTTTATTGTGAATCACCAACTTATATTGGCTCTAATTCCAAAACATACATGGAATCCACCTACTCCTTTCTACCCCACTGCCATCACCTTAGTTCAAAACTCCATCCTGTCTCACCTGGACATTGCCACAGCCTGTGTTTTGTCTTCTTAATTTCATACTCAATCCTTTACAATCCCTTCTTCACCCAGCTGTTGTCGTGAGTGGTCTTTTAAAAACCTAAAGCAGACCACATCATCCTCCTTCTTAAAACCTTCAATGATGTCTTATTGCTCTTTGAATAAAACTAAACCCTGTACATTGGCTTCTAGGTCCCAGATGATCTGGCTCCAGTATCCCTCTGTAATCTCACTTGATACTTCCTTCTGCCTTTCTCATGGCACCCCAGCCACACTGACCTCTGTGCTGGCCCTCTGAACCACCAGGCCCTTTTGTGCCACAAGGCTTATCCCCTCAGCCTGCAATGCACTCCCCCAGTTCTTTGTATGCTAGTGTTATCTCACACTTCACTTTTAGCTCAGTGACGCCTACTCAGAGAAGTTTTCTCTGACCACTCAATGTAAATCGGCCACACCTAGTGACTATCACATCTCCTTATTTCCTTCATAGAACCCAATCCTTCATAGCACTTAGGATTTGTATGCATATCTTAAAATTTTATTTAATTGCTTAATTCCTTTCTCCTCTACCAGAGTGTAAACTCATGAGGGCAGGAACTTGTCTGTCTTACTCATGCACTGTTCCTAATGCTTAGTAAAGTGTGTGGCACATAGTAAGTGCTCAATGATTGAATGAATGAATGAGTTCAAATGTGTTTTATTTCATCAGTGAAATTTGCTGAATGAGCAAGGAAAAGCAATAATAAAATGATACTTAGCTAGACTTGATGAGAAAGTGATGTGGAGGAGTGGAAAGACTTGTAGATAAAGACTCAGATCTTATTTTTAGTATCGACTCCGTCACTAACAAGCATTAGGACCTCTCTGTGCTGTATTTTCTGCATCTGTAAAATAGTTTCTGGGGTGTCCTCAAGCTCTGGTGTATATAGCATTATTTAGGTACCTTGGAAGAGACTTACCTGTTGCAAGGTGTTCCTAAGCTTTTGCAAAGTAGATACCATTAGAATTTTATGGCAGCCAATTAATGATCTTTAGAATTGGGTGTTCTTTACAAGAATTGAGAAGTGTAATACCAAGGCTGTGACTCAGGATTTCCAAATATTACTTCTAACCTCAATCCTTTAGTGATTGATAGTAAGAAGGGGACATCTGCCTGTACTATGAAAGGATCCTGAGGAATGAGAGTTATACATACTAAGTGGAAATAGAAGGATTGCCTAGAAGTTTGCCTGTCTTTTTGGTTAGCCTCCTAAATGCACACCTAGAGAGTTTTGAACAAATTTCTTAAAGCAAAACTCTTTGAAATAATTCAGAAGCCTTTTTTATATGTGTACTGTGGAATTTGAATGCAAAAAAGATACACTCTCTTCTAGCATTCTTCAAAGAGTCACATCTTATTATCTCTAAAGGGTATATTAGAGTAAGATTTTAGAAATTCTTAGAGATCCTTGCATTGCCAATTTCAAAACTTCATGAATTTCTTGAAGATAAATCAAATTGATAGTAAATAATTTCATACACTCTTGTAGTATTACCAATCTAGACATTTTATGATGATTGGGAAGGGATTCTTGCATTATGTATAAACCATGTCCCAAATATTTAGTTGCCCATTCTTTGTTGATCATCCATTACCCTATATCTATTAATGTTTCCCCTAAGCTAATACATTATTAAATAACTAAAATTAGCTTTAATGCTTATTATAATGTTAATTAGAGGCATCCTAATGTCTCAAAGCAGACTGCAGTCTCCAGATTAGGTCTTAACAAAATCAATGGCAATTCTGTTGCTCCCATTTAATGGAAGAAGAAATCGAGGCAAAGAGAAGGTATATGACTTCGTCCATGTCCCCGAAGAATGTAATAATAGAGTGGGAACAAGAAGGTAGGGCAACCAGAGCTTAACTCTTGTTACAGCCATCAGCCTGAGTGACTGAGTCACTCCTACTAGACTTCAGATATTTTACACTTATGCAGTAAGGAATTAATTCTTTGGCATCGTAGATTTGTGGTCTTTTGTTCAGTAAGAGAGAAAAACAAACATGGGAACAAATTCTTGCAGAGATTTACTGGAATAATAATAATAATTTTAAAAACAGCATTGAGAAGGATAGGCAGAGAAGGGAGCCGTGAGGGGCAGGAAATGGAGTAAGCAATGGTAATCCTGCTTCAAGCAGTCATGATTAATCTTGGAGAAATGGAGGTCCAGAAAGGATGGTTAAAAAAAGAGGTAGAGGAAGGTGAAGTAAGTCCTGAGAGGGGACATGAGGTCTTCTTACAGAGTATGTTTGGAATTTCTGGGTGATAGTGAAAGAGGTTCTCTACTTGCATGCACCCCTCAAATGCATATACACCCTTCTGAACCATCTGGTGGCCACTTTACCTGTTATGTACTTATTCCAGTGTGGTTTTGCTTCCTCAGCTGGTTGATGCATACCCACCTAGTTCTAGGCTTGTTCTGACGTAGATGTCAAATTCATGTTGAACTACAGACAAGATAAAAGTCTCTAAGAAGGGCCAAAGCTAAAATAACATTTATTGGGTCCTTTGGAGGTAAGACAGCCACTTTAAATAACTCTGTCTATTTAAGAAAAAATTACTTTGCACCAATTAGAATGTCTGTTATTATATAAAGAGATCTAAAAGAAAATAACAAGTGTTGGTGAGGATGTGGAGAAATTGGAATCCTTGTGCACTGCTGGTGGGAGTGTAAATTGGTGCAGCTACTGTGGAAAAAGTTATAGTGGTTCCTTAAAAAACTAAACATGGAAAATTGCCATATGATCCAGCAATTCCGCTTCTGGGTGTGTACTCAAAAGAATCGAAAGCAGGAATTTGAATGGATATTTGTATTTACCCAACTTCATATCAGCATTACTCACAGTAGCCAAAAGGAGAAAGCAACCCAATTGTCCACTAACAGATGCATGGATAAACAAAATGTAGTATACAATGGAACATTATTAAGTCTTAAAAAGAAAGTAAATTCGTACAGCTGCAACAATTTGGATGAAACTTGAAAACATATTACATAAAATAAGCCAATCAGAAGAGGATAAATACTCTATGATTCCACTTACATGAGTTACTTAGAGGAGTGAAATTCAGAGGCAGAAAATAGAAGATGGGTACCTGGGGTTAGGGGGTGGGGTATGGGGAGTTGTTGTTTAATGGGTACAGAGTTTCAGTTTGGGAAGACAAAAAGTTTTGGAGGTGGATGGTGGTGATGGTTACACAACAATGTGAATACTTACTTAACACCACTGCATTGTACACTTTTAAAAAGAGCTACAATGGTAATTTATGTGTATTTTATCACATTAAAAAATTAAAAAAACAGAAAAAACTAAAAGGAGCTTGTATAGAGGGGCTATTTATCTTTCTCTCCCTTTTAGGCTCTACATCTGATTACCTTCATAGTGGCAAGGACTAGTCTACTTACTAGCAGGGTAATGATAAAGTACAGTGAGAGATATTTTGAGAATGGGAGTTATTTAATTTTACGTCTGCATAGTGATCTTGCTCCAGGCATTCAATTGCCATTTATATTATGGCAAAAATGGCCTCATAGTATACTCAGAATTCGTCACAATACTCAAGCCCATCATGATATTCATCACCCTTGCTCTGACAAAATCTACCTTTACAATATTATTAGAGAAAGTAGTGATTTTTATATCTTTTGTTTCTTTTTTCTTTTTTTCCCTCTTCCATCTGCCAACAAAAGAGTTGTCAAAAGTAATGTTTATAATAATTTAATGGATTATTTGCTTATTAGATATTAATTATTCTGCTGTGCCTACGGTCCATGTTGGTGCTTTGCTGCTAGAACAGTGATTCTGATCTCAATTAGATTATTTCTCTCTCCTTTACCTCCCCATAAATCATTCCGGCAAACTGAAATTAACAGCTACTGGAGCGCATTAATAATCTGCCTCACACATTGGAAAATGCATTAGCCGGAACCCTCCCATCACTCTGTTAAGCACATCATTTTGTTTATGAAATATAAACATTTCATGGAAGAGCTCTCCCACATTTCTCTGGGCCTGTCACAGCTAAAATGATTGCACACAATTGCCAGTCAGTCATGCGCCCAAATAAAGTTTGTTTAAAATCATGGTTCTGTGACTGCCCCATTTTCTCAGGCATTTAAAAACCTACATTTAAAAAAAAAATTCCCTGTGGTCATGAAAATAATAATAATATCTTTAATATGACACTTCACATATGTACAGTCCTTTGCACAGTTTACAAAGTGCTTTCCCTTTGGTTATGCTTGTGAGATAGCGGGATGTTATTATTATTCACATTTTGTTTCCCCCCATAGGGAAACTAAGGCTGAGAGGTGATTTGATCAAGGTCATACAGCAAGTGGTGGAAGGACGACTAGAATCCAGGATTTGCCTGTAAGTTGTGTGTTCTCTTCAATGCTCTACATTCTCTACTATAAACCACACTCTTGGTATATGTATGCACATTCCGTTTCTGTATGTTAAATGCATAAGACAGTCAAGTGTCCTTCCTAGAGAGATAACTGCTCTGTCTTTATTCTTACAGATCAGAGAGCAAAACCGAGAAAAGTCAGAGGTAAATGGATCATTTTCATTATTTTAATTCATTGTGCCTACTCATTGTGTCAATTGTATTGTGCTGCACAATTTAGTGATGACGTACACAGGCAGAGTAAAATGGAGATTTGACACATTATCAACAGCATTTTTTATTCCTGAATAGATAGCCTTTCTGCGTGATGCAAGCACTCAAACACTCCTCCTTCCTCAACAGCAAATATCTTGGTCTTAATTTACTTTGGTGGCAGAAAAAGTCAGATGGCAGCAAAGCTGATCTGTGTTTTTTGTTGTAATGCCTAAGCGGTCTTTACCCTGAAGTTAAACTGATTACTACTCTACTAGTATCTAAGATTGTCAGAAATATTGACTGTAGCATGTTTGGTCTGATGTAGTTGTGGCAGGTAAACAACAGCCTCAGCTATCTAAGGGAAGAAACAAAAATATAGATTTGTTGGAATTCGTAAAAGATTTATTGACAACCTAAACTTTAGAAATATTTGCATGAAAAGCCTCCGTGTTATTATTTCTTATTGTTTCTATCCTCCTGATTGGTCTTAAAAATGTCACTTTCTAACTGTGTGGTTAACATTTCCAAATTTTAGTTTATTTATCTAAAAAGTAAGAATAGACGCACATGCTCTGCCTATTTCAGACTTATTATGAAGATTAAATGGGGAAATGTATGTGAAAATTCATTGAAACCAGAAAATTATTCAGAATTATATATCAATTTTATCAATTATGTTGTGGTCAAGCAGTTTCTTGAAAAGATTCTTGAGAGGTGAATTTTTTTTTTTCTAAGGAGTTCAGAGAGCTGAAAACAACATGTGGCATCTTGACTGATTTTTGACTGATGACTACAGGCACTTTTTTCCCTGTGTCCCCACCCTCCCAAAGACTTACTCAGTTTTTTGTTGAGACAAGAACTGAAATGTCTTTTATTTGGCTTTTACTTTTATAGTTTTATGAGTATATTTTAATAGCTAGCAATCCATATGATTAAGGCTGAATACTAATTTTAAAACGTCAAAATTTGTTCATTTTAGACCATAAGAACTTTGAGAACATAGCTGGTATCTTTGTGATCACAGTTCCTAGCTCAGTGTTTGTTCTGCAGAAGGCATGTAATGAATATTTGTTGCATGAATCAAAAACTGTCATACATTTCAATCATGCTTCCATTGCACCAAACATTTTTCTATCCTCCTCATTTATGATACTTTCAGCTTAGGCTTCAGGGTCATAAGAAAAAAAAAAAAAGAGAGAGAGAGAGAAACCCCAGTCTCATCAGTCTATATTCAAACCAAAACTCATATGTCAGCCTCACTCACAAGTTTCGTCTGGTAATGTCTTTGTTTCGAATAAGTTTGCTCCCAAAAGAATGTGGATTTGTTATAATGATGATATTCAAGTGGCTGTGCAAAAGCTTTATGATCACACCTTGTATAAACATCTTGTATGTCTTTTTATAAGTGTATTAAATAAGAATTTTCATCAAGGGAAAGAAATACTATGCAGCTAAGGGTCACAATGAATTGAACTTTATTTTTTTCAATGAACCTATTTAGACTTGATTGAAATCTGTGTGTTTGGAAATACATTTTGGAGCATGTGGAATATTATTGCCTCTTTGTCTGAAACTATAATGGTGCATTATGTGAATGCTAATTAAGCATTATCTTGTTGCTAATTATTTTCTCTGGACCCTGTAAAGAATCACCATAATGTTTTCTAGAAGTCTTTGGTGGCAAGGGATTTAAGGTCTTTCAGCTAATATTAATTTGGAAGTAAATAATTACTTTTAGAATGATGCATGAAATTAAGTAGTTTTTGCACAATCTATGCTACTCTTCAAGCAATCTTTAAAGAATGCAATATAATAAAGCAATAATTGAATTGGTAATATATTTGTCATTCCTGTTAAAAGCCATTTCCTCAGTCCAGCAATAGGAGAGGATCATTTGGCAAGTGGGCATTAAGTATGCGTGATACATACCATATTGCACAGTACTGCTGAGTAGCTTTTGGGGAAGCAGCTTCTATGCATGTGTAATAACCAATCTTTAAATGTCAAAGTTGCAGCCATTTTAAGAAAGAAATCCATATTTTGGACTAAGTGTCTTTTCAGATAACCAAGCTATTTGAAAGCTTTACTACGGGTTAAAAAAAATAGAGGGAAAAAAACCAGATCCCTATAAACTTTGATGTATTTATTTTTGCATTTCCATAACTTGATAATGACCAAACCAAACTTCCCAGAAAACTGAAAGCAAAATTGTGCTCTGAGCTGAGACCTGGTGATTCTTGCCTCACTCTGAAGGAAATCTTCAGTTTAGTTATAAATCCCTGAAAATCAGGTTTTATAATGGAAATGCTGAGAGGCTGTCTGCCATTTTAACTGCTAGAGCTAAGACTGCTTTGAAAGGGTATACATGCATATGATATGCATATATCAGGAGATTATACCTATCTTAAGGGTGATAAAACATGATAGCACTCATAAAAATTAGTTTCATATATTGTACATTGAATAAACTTTACTTGTTCCTCTTTGGTTTTCTCTTTAGATCCACTTACCACCAGAGAGGAAACAAATACTATGCTCTTTTTTTGCACCCAGGAGTAAAACTCGATGCAGCCCAGTGCCAGCTCTCCTGGCTTATTTTGTTTCATGAAGCACTTCATTAGATACCCAGCAAAATCTGCATGGACTAGGACCCAGCTCTTTTTACCTTTGTTTTATTAAACAATAATTGCTTGGCATTTTATGAATGAAATCTTGCATAGTTTTTATTAGTGTACATTCAGGGCAAACCCATATACAATACGGCTCACATGTGTGGCAGATTTATGCGCACGACATTTAAAGAGGAGGGCAGTCCAGTGACAGAGGCTATTGACTCTGTGTGGCCAGGAAACTTCACATGGGAAGAGTATTTGACTTTCAAATGGATCACCTCTCATTGCCCCACAACATGACTACTGTTTCCTTCTGTTTTCAAATTTTATTTAATATTATAGAAAAAGATTAACTGTATTTTGAAATAAAAAAGAATTAAGAACCTAGTGAAGAAATGGTTTTCTTCTGTAAAGATGGGCAAGGAAAAGAAGAAAAACCTTATTGATTCTTATTTCTAGTGCATCTCTTGTCCTTTTCAGGAGAGGCAATAAATCTTTGCTCCCCAAATGAACAGCAAAGGGGAAAAAATAATGTTAGGAGTGCCTACAACTTGTCAAATCAAATGTTAGTGAATCATGTCTTTGGAGGAAATGGTTTGCTGGGGAAGAGTTTTTTTCTTTCTCTCTCTTTTTCTATCATTCTTGCTGCAAGGGGCTGCAGGATGACAATCATCATGGTTATGTTGCTCATGAACACTGTATTTCACCCCCTCCTTGTTCTCCAACATAGAGACAAACAATGCTTGGGGATTACTGACAAGTGAGTTCTTAGAGGAGTTAGGGATAGACACAGTGAATAATGCCTGCCCTGTGATATCGGCTGTGTACCACATGTCTTCATGTCTTCAAAATCTACTTGCAGCTAGAATCTTGTGCTTTCTGAGAAGAAAACAAAGCCATAATCGTAATTGATATTTTTACCCCTTCATTACTTCACGAACATTATCTTCATTAACTCACTAACAGAACCCATTACTTTGAATGATCAAGGTATAGGGGCTTATATGCTTTGAAATTCAATTTTTCCATTTCCTTGCAATGCAGACAGCCTATTTTATTTTTTCATAAAGAAAAGGATGCCCGAAAGTGAATGATGGATGAATCTTAAATGGCTGGTGTCCAGTTTGAAAAAGCACCTGGAGGTTGGGCTGCTTCGCTGCATTTATACAGATCTTTATTATTACTTAACATTCATACAGCATTTGGTATTTGCAAAGGGTTTCGCACTCATTTTTATAAGCTATTCTTCATACCAATCCTGAGAGGCAGGTTCATTTTCCTCAATATGTGGTTGAGAAGAGTTGGCAGAAGGATATTTCACATCTTGCCTTGAGGCCCCTGCAATTCTAAACACTGCAGCTGGGATTAGAGTACTCTAAGCCATGTATTACTAGGGTGTATTGGTGAGTGTTTATTTTCATAGCTGAATTTGCTTATAAAGAACATTGTAATTTTGCTAAGGCACAGTTGCTATGAAAGGCTGATAAAGTGATATTATGCTGTGACAGAGAAAGGCATTATTTATCTGGAATATTTAATGATCTCAGATATTTAATACTCTACAGGGTGTTTTTAAGAAAGAATACTGGGAGACGGTCTAACAAATAGGTTTTAAACGATATCACACTTCTCTGTCTCCCTTTTTTCCACCTCCCTTCTTTCTTTCCCTGCTTCTTACTCGCCCATCCCTTACCTTGTGGTCTGAGTCAAATTATTAATTCCTCATTTGTGAAATGTTGCTGTGATGTCCTCCCCGAGATGGCACTTGTAAAATGCCTGGTAGATTTGTTGGTACACAGTAAATCAGCATATCTAAATAAATTGGTGATATTATATGTGTCACGATCAATGTTGTTGTTGTTGGTTGACATCTCTGGTCCAAAATGGGCTTTAAGCAACTCTATGTACCCAAGATTTACACAGAAGAAAAGGGAAGACTAGATATTAATTCTGATGGCTTAGGTATATTAGACTGATTGGTTTATCAGCCTTTCTTCTCTGGAAGCCATGCCTTAGTAAAATTAAAATGTTCTTTATAAGTAAATTCAGCTATGAAAACAAGCACTTGCCAATATGCCTTAATTATACATGGCTTAGAGTACTTTATTCCCAGCTGTGGGCATATATATCTTGATGGTTTTGGTATATCTGTTTCAATTATCTGAATGACTTAGGCAAAATCACCATTAAAAGTTTACCTTAATTAATTTATTTTGGGGGTGGAACTTATTTGCTAGAGAGAGAAAAGCTGAATTGCCTTTGGTGTTACGGAGTAATGAACAAAGTCCGGATGTGAGGCAAGCATCCTATATGTGTGGCTTCTCACACGTCCAGTGCTTTTTTGTCTATACATTCAGCATAAATTTTATCAAGTGGCCATTGATCAGTACTTACTTTTCCTTCTCCCAGTCCTCACTGTAGCAGGAAGCAGTTGAGAAATGACCTACAATTTATGATGCTTTATCAATGTTTTTACTCACTATGGGGAAAAGTGTGGGGAACATATTTCATGATGAAGTGGGTTTCTAGTTAACAGGACAAAATGAAAGCAAAGCCATAGATCAGTGTAATATGCCAAATATGGAAAGGATTCAATTTATTGTAAATAATACCCAAGTTGCAAAAGGAATACAGCAACAGAAATCAGTGTATTCTATATGTGAAAAAAGGGAAAATTACAAGTAAAAGGTAATAGGCTCCATTTATCCCGTGACAGAAATTCATGTTGTTTGTGCCTATCCCCTCTGGGTGATCAAGGACTCTATGTATCTTTGGGATTTTAGAAGTGGGGGCAAACATATTAGACTTCCCATGGCAAAGGTAAAATAACCGGCAGCTTTAAATTCAAAACATTTTGCTGCTGATATATGAAGGTACATCAGGCGATATTCTACCGCTTAAGAAGTGTTTCTCAAAGTGGTTTCAAGTCTGTGCACTGGAGCCATCCAAGGTGCTTATTTAGAAAATAAAAAAAAATTCCCTGATTCACCAATAGAATTGTGAAATCCAAATCTATGAGGTTTGGGAACTGAAAATCTACATTGTAAACATCCTAGGTAACTCTGATTAAAAAAAAAAAAAACAAGCAAAAACCCCAGGACACTCAGTTAAATCTGAATTTCAAATAAACAATATTTTAAAAGTATAAATATTTCCTATTTAATATTTGAAAATACTTATACTGAAAAACCATTTGTTGTTTACCTAAAATTCAAATTGAACTGAGCATTCTGTCTTTTATCTGACGGTCTATTTTATACACATTGAAGTTTAAGAAACACTGACTTAAGGGATATAGTCAAGCACTCTGAACCAGTGCAAAGCTCTGGCCCTAGCTAAAACTTTTTAGGAGGTGAGAGGTGGCAGTACTTTTGCTGCTGTGACTCTGAATGACTAAGAAGAGCTTTGTAAATTACTAAGATTGCAAACATGGGCAAAAAATCCATCCTATTTTACAAGGTAAGTGTTTTCCCACAGGAAAAACAACTTCAGGAAATCTGAGTGTTATCTGCACACACACTATTATCGTTTTAAAGCTTGTTCTTTCAGGGGGATGATGAAGGAAGGGGACAAACAGGCATGTCCTAGATGAATCTTTTCATTCATTTTTGGGAATCTATTATGAATTTCTAAATATTGGGCCACACAATTGCTACCTCTTTGTTCAGTTCTACACACTTTAGGAAAGCAAAGATAATTACTTGGTAAATTTAGGCTATCCCTTTGAAAGGAAAGCTTTTTGGAGTTCTTTGCACAAGTTCTAGTGTCTTTTAGAGGAGAATCAGGTTAAATCGTTTTTATATTATAACAGTGCAAAGACTCTTTCAGGCCAAAAGACATGCAGAATTATGCGAAAGTGATACCCTGAGATATCTATGGCCATGGGATGTGCTTTCTTTCCAAGGGGCTGCTGAAGCGTGCCTCTGTAGGAGTGAGAGCATCTTTTCACCATACATGCTATATGTATGTGCTTGAAAACACACTGCATTAACATATTGGAGGGTCTGGTAAAGTCTGATCCATTGTGAGCCCAAGAGCATTGATAGAAAGAACACTCTTTCTTTCAACTTCATTGTACTATAGTTTCTTTCCAGCTGAAGTTAAGGGCTTTCATTGATTTTGACTGGCTGGGAGCATATTTCTAACTTACATCTCCTGAGTTTATAATTCACTGCAAAGCAGCAGATAAAGTGGAAGCAAACAGAGCCTGCTGGAGAAACCCTCAGCATTAATAATATACTGTTTACCTTAATGAAAGCATTATCAGAGAGAGGAGGACCAGACTCTTGTTATTGTTAAACAGAAGTGGTCTGAAACCTAAAGGAATATTTGCTGCTGCATGTTCTGTCTGAAGCTTTCCTAAATAATTTCATTTCTATTGACTTTTTTGGCCTTTTAACCAGGCCATCAACTTTCTAGACAGCTTTGCCTCTATTTCTAGAAATCCATAGCCTGTGGAAAGAGCGAGTGGTTCAAGACATTTTATAAACCTTACTTCATTAATCCTTATCACACCCTTGAGAGTTAAAATGTCTGTAAGTCCTAATGGCCCCCAGTGTTCATATATAAAGAACGAGGTACAGAGAAGTTATAAACTACTTCAAAGCAGAGAGTTTTCTGAGAAACTAACACTCTTTATATGTTTATCTGTGATTATTAATTATAAGCATTGGGTGACTCTAGTACTAGGTGACCTATGAACAAATTTAGACTGCTCTTTCAATGAGAGAATGTATTACGAGATTTCTTTAAAATCCATATCCCTGTCATGTTAGGCTGATGCACAAAAACCAAGGTCCTCTCTCAATATTGCCTAATTACTTTGAGTTTCTTAGACATAGGCAATACACCAATATAAGATGTTTATGCAGGAACTTCAGTGCAATGAATGCTTGTAGGCACCAATCTGCTGTCTGAATCTTTCTTGGTCGCATCCAAGGGGTTTTAGTACCTGAATGATCAATCAGTATGCAATCTTTTCTATGAGATGGATCCACTGGTAGCATGGCAAATCTTGTGCGGGTTGGAACAGGTATCATTCCTGTATAATACTTTTGCCAAATCTCAGACCTTGGGTCCAAACCCAGCCTTCTACCCCTTCATCTAGTATTTTTAATTAATTATTTATTTTTACCTCTTGATTTAAAGGTTGTAAATGAAATAGATTGGATGTTGGAACTGGGGAAAGAACTGGAAACAGAGAGGGATGTATGAACATACTTGAATGAAGTGGGGCATGGAGACCTATATTCCTGGAGGTTTTTGCAGTGCACTTGTCTCAGAGCCAGGGATAGTTTAAGTGGAGATATATGTGTTGGCAACAGAGGACTTTTACTACTTACTGGTAAAATAAGAAGGGTTAATAGTTGAGTTGCAGAGAAGGTCACTAACTATAAGCTGAGTCTTCTGAACTCTGCTATGTTTATTGTCTAAGGAAGAGACCTGTGTCTATTAGACACCTTTCAGGGGAAAGTGACAGGCTGGATTAGACAGGTTTGAGAGAGAGAGATCTAGATACAGAGAAATGGAGAAGGCAGGTTGTGTGCAGCCCCAGCTAGATTTATTTTAGCTCTTATAAATAAAAACATGAGTAGAGCCTCCTACAGAATTATTTACAGAAGTATTTTAAGCTATGGGCCCTTTCCAGGCTAAGCACTAAATGCTAAAGTTTATGATGTAGAATGACTTTGGCTACTGTGGCCCCAATTTGGACAAATCTGTCATTAACACCGGCATGGCAGTTATTTTACTGGGGGTGACAGATTGTGAGGTAGGGAGAGTAATTCAGACTATTACCCAGGTGAAGGCATGAAAGCTCAGTGATATATGAAGACCACTTAAATTCATTGTATCTTGTACATCACATCTTTGATAGATTATAGCTGTGGCATTAAAATGGAAATGGTTTCTCTGAGGCCTGACAGGGGCTGGGGTGACCTGTGACCCCCCTCTGAGGAATGTGACTGACCGAATTATCAGTTAAGAGAAAAATCTACAGGGAATAGACTCACAGTGGTGGTGAATCCACCATGAATATATATCTATATTTTTGAAACCTTTGGTTTGATTGAAAGCTTCGGTACTCAAACCCTGTTTCCACCTCCTCGCCTGTGCCATCCTCTGACACTCCCTCCCCAGCCCATCCTAACTTCCTCAGCTCAGATTTCATATTGGTAAGGCCCCTCATATTGATTGAAAAATTGTTATTAGAGATAGTAGGCCTCCTGCACACTGCCTACTGATTTAATTTGGAAAACATTTAATTTTATGAAGCGGTAAATGATGGTGCCACGCTCCCCTGTGTTAGGGAGCAGCTGGTTCTTTACCTACTCACCCGCCCAAGTCCCAGGTGTCCTCCTGGCAACCATGTGCTCCCTTCCCCTTTGCTTAACAAGTTATTTCAATTTCTAAACGAAGGCTGAACAAGAGAAAGACAACATGCAAATTGAGATCCCAGCCGCCATTCACACGTGAAAAAGTTCCCCTGGAATTCCCTCAACTCAGCCCCCCACCCCCCTGCATCTGTCATGAAAAAAACAGAGCCCTTGTTCTCCTCAGATTGTTTTCACCAATGACCTGACACCACCATCTATAATTAATTACATCATTTACATTAGACTATTGACTAAACAAATACATAAATCATAGGCAGAGTCAATAGGTGCAGACATATTTAATCATGTTCTAAATAATGATTACTGCTCCCATAATGCAATAATTATTTTCAGCAGCTGACTTGAATTAATCTTCTGTCAGTGTGCCATCTGAAAAAAAAAAGAGACGAAGATGAAGAAGGCAGCACCGATGATGGAGGAGCTGTTCTTTTTCTCTCTTAGTTTCCCTTCTTTTCATTCTTCCCCGCAGGCTCCCTCGGTTCCCCCTTTCTCCTCTCATGACCCCTTCTCTACTTCTCATTGTTTTTTCCTCCACTTTTCATGTTCTTCTTTGTCTTTCTCCTGTATTCCTGCCTGTTTCATACTTGTTCTTTTTGCCACCTGTCTCTGCTTCTTTCTCTATCTCTCAACGTGTAACTTCCCATTCTTCTTCCAAGCTAGACGGTGCTCCGGTGCTCTGGGGATGCAGCTAGTCTCTCTTTGCAGCCCCCACCCTGTGCCCCAAGCCTCCACCCCACCCCCATCTTGCCCTCACCTCATTTCTAAATCTCTATGGACAGTTTAAATGTTAAAGATTCAAAGAAGCAGATTTCTTAATAACTTGCCCAGATTAGATTTTCTTTCTCTTCTGTTTGACAGGTTTTTCTAAATCATTTTCCATTTTGGAATGGCAAATTGATTAAAGAGGTGGAGTAGTTAGAACATGGGGGTACTCTACAAATATAATACTCATAATTTACAGACTAATTTAGTGTTTGTCATCAGAGAGAAGAGAATGAATCAGTGTTTATAGGTGTACATTTTTTTTTCTAACTTAGAAATGGAATCTTCTCCTTGAAATGTTTTGTTTGTGACTAAGCATACCATAGTTGGGTGCTTTGCAAATAATAGAATGTCTCCTATTCTCCTTCACATCTGGCTATCAATAGGTAAGGCCAATTACTAAGAAGTTACAGCTTGAAGGAAAGACATCATGCTATAATTTCTTTAAATACCATTTATTTGAAGTATGAATTTTAAGAGACATTGTTAAAGGTAAACACAGAATAAAATTTTATACACCATCTTGTCCTTAGCACCATCCTTTGGCTTTTTGGTAAGTTTATTGTTACAATAAGAGGAAAATTCGTTTTGGGTCAAATAATACAAAAGGCTTGGAAATGCTTGCTCCCTGTAGCTACTTTTAATGTTCTTTCGGGAAAGCTTTTCTGCAATGACCTTTTTAATTAATGCTTGTCCTCAGGGATTTGAGGCAAAAATATTACTGGATCACATACCCGTGAAATGGGGATACATTTCTTAACCTCTTTTCTCTATTCTCTTCCAAAAGGGTAAGCCATTTGTGATCCTGTGAACACTCACCCTATGATGGCTCATGTGATGTGCCTGGTTGATCAGCCCCTTTTATCCTTTAAGCAATGACATACTTTCTGTTTGTTTAAACACACTTGCTAATTCAAGTGCTATGTAGCAGGACTGTGATTGGAATTTGTCCTGATTAGCAGTATAAGAGAAGACTGCCTTGGCAAGGATTATTTAGAATCACAGGTAATAGAATATTCATTCATTCAAATACATTTACCAAGTGCTTATCTATGTCAGGTACTGTGCCAGGTACTGGTTATCCAAGATAATCATCAATTCATACTTATTGTTAAAGCTTCCTTTCTAAATTCCTGGCTAAATTGCATACAGGTGGCTTTAAACACACAGAATTATTTTTAGAATAGTACATGACACAATTGTAGTTACCGAATATGCCAGCTAGCATGAACTTTTTTGGTGTCAAAATGAGCCAGGTATGTTCCAAACAGTTCAACAAGAGTGTGAGACTAATGTGAAACTCAGTGAAAAATATCTGCAAAGGATAATTATGGGGCTAGACTTTTCCCTATTTACCTGTTGTTCTCCAGTGAAAAAGTCAAAGAGGGTCAAAAGTTGGGTAAGAGGGAGATAGTTAAACAAGAGTCCTATTACAGAGAAAGAGGGAGAGAGTGTTTGTAGTAAGAATAAGTCTCACAGTCTGCAGACCAAAAACACAATGCATTGTGAAAATCTTGCCTTGAACAGATTCAGACCCCCAAATGCAAATACTATTTTGTAATTTCTCCAAGGAACAAGGTAAATGATATATATAACTTACATGAATTACTTGTAATCTTAAAATGTCTTTTATACTGTTTATTTATTAAAAACAGCAAATATTTTAGTAAGAAAAGTAACACTTGCAAAGCAAGATGTGGTTTTGTTACGTGAAAAAATGGAAAAAATCTACTTCACAGGGATGTTGTGATGTTTAAATGGCAACATATTTCTAAATATGCATTGTACTTGGCAATAGGCCTTGTCCATTCTAAGTTGTCATCAAATTAACTCTGATACTATTATTACAGAATGATCAAGTGTAGGGTCTTAGGGCAATTGTAATTGAAGGATAGATAGGTTCTACAGTTTTGAGTAGAATAAACATTTGTATGGTTCCGATCCACCCTCAAGATATTTTTTCAAACCTATAACTCTGCTGTTAATGACTGGGTCTTTGGTTAGCTACCAAACTCATTCATTCAGAAAGCTATGCATATTCTATGTGTTGAGGAACCTCACATTCCAGGAAAGGAGATGAATGCACAGTTTCCATACAATTTTGAAGTGTAATATAATATTCAATAATCCTTTGTTTCTAAAATGAATGGTATTTACTGTCTCTATAGTGGTACTGTATAGTGCTCGGATTGAGTACACTATTAAACTAGATTTACTTATTTATTTAAATTTAAAAAATAGATTTAGGAGGTAAAGTACAGTTTTGTTACATGGATATGTTGTGTAGTGGTTAAGTCTGAGCTTTTAGTGTACCTACCTCCCAAATAGAATACATTGCATTCATTAAGTAATGTTTTATACCAATGCCATGTTGTTTTGGGTACTATAGCTTTGAATTATAATTTGAAGTTAGATAACATTGATACCTCTAACTTTGTTCTTTTTGCTTAGGATTGCTTTGGCTATTTGGGTTCTTTTTTGGTTCCAAATAAATTTTAGGATTACTTTCTCTAGTTTGGTGAAGAATGAAATTGGTAATTTAATAGGAATTGCATTGAATCTATAGATTGCTTTGGACAGTATGATCATTTGGACAGACTCCTCATCCCTCCTACACTGAGGAGTCTCTAATGTCCATTATTCCACATGTTATGTCTCTGTGTACACATTATTCAGCTCCTACTTATAAGTAAGATCATGTGGTGTTTGACTTTCTGTTTCTGAGTTATTTTGTTTAGGATAATGGCCTCTAGTTCCATCCACGTTGCTGCAAAAGCCATCAATTCTTTGCCTAGTCCAATGTCCTGAAGAGTTTTTCCTAGGTTTTCTTCTAGGATTTTAACAGTTTCAGATTGTATATTTAAATCTTTAACTCACCTTGAGCTAATTTTTGTATTTGTTAAGAAATATGAATCCAGTTTCACTCTTTTGCATGTGGCTCTCCCATTATCTCAGCACCATTTATTGAATAGTGTCCTTTCCCCAGTATATATCTTTGCTGACTTTGTTGAAGATGAGATGGTTGTATTTGGTTTTATTTTGGGGTTCTCTATTCTCTTCCATTACTCTGTGTTTTTCATAATTTTTAAAATTTTAATAGGTTTTTGTGGAACAGGTGATATTATTTAGATGAATAATTTCTTTAGGGGCGATTTCTGAGATTTTGGTGCACCCGTCACCAAGCAGTGTACACTGTACCCAATGTATAGTGTTTTATCCCTCACCCCCTCCTACCCTTTCCCCCGAGTCCCCAGATTCCCTTGTATCATTATGTGTCTAGTTTTATACCAATGCCATGTTGTTTTGGGTACTATAGCTTTGAATTGTAATTTGAAGTTAGATAACATTGATACCTCTAACTTTGTTCTTTTTGCTTAGGATTGCTTTGGCTATTTGGGTTCTTTTTTGGTTCCAAATAAATTTTAGGATTACTTTCTCTAGTTTGGTGAAAAATGAAATTGGTAATTTAATAGGAATTGCATTGAATCTATAGATTGCTTTGGACAGTATGATCATTTTAACAATATTGATTTATTCAGTCCATGAACATGGGATGTTTTCCCATTTGTTTGTGTCATCTACTACTTATTTCATCAGTGTTCTGCAGTTCTTGTTGTAGAGGTCTTTCACTTATTTGGTTAAGTGTATTCATAGGTATTTTTTTCTTTTTGTAGCTATTGTAAATGGAATTGAGTTCTTCATTTGGTTCTCAGCTTGGGCGTTATTGGTATATAGAAATGCTACTGATTTTTGTACAATGATTTTGTATCCCTGAAACTTTACTGACGTTATTTATCAAATCTTGAAGTCTTTTGGAGTAGACTTTAGCGTTTTCTAGGTATAAGAACATATCATCAGTGAACAGAGATAATTTGACTTCCTCTTTTCCAATTTAGATGCCTTTTATTTCTTTCTTTGCTTTGCTGCTCTGGCCAGAACTTCCAGTAAGTACTACATTGAATAGGAGGGGTGAAAGTGGACATCTTTGTCTCATTCCAGTTTTTGGAGTGAATGCTTTCAACTTTTCCTCATTCAGCATGATGTTGGCTGTGGGTCTGTCATATACAGCTCTTACAATTTTGAGGTATGTTCCTTCAATGCCTAGTTTGTTGAGGGTTTTTATCATGAATGGATGCTGAATTGGTTTTTATCATGAATGGATGCAAATAATTTTTCTGCATCTATTGAGACGATCATATGTAAACCTGGTTTAGAGTCAGCACAGAGATAGATATAAACCAATTTTCTAAATAAACATGGTGGTCATTTTCTCTATTTGGTCTGTGACTCTGTGGTTTTCTCTTCTTCTCTGCTACATATATATACATATGTATATATACATATATACATACCTATATATGTATATATACATATATACATACCTATATATGTATATATACATATATACATACCTATATATGTATATATACATATATACATACATATATGTATGTGTCTATATATTACAGAAGAATATATATACACACACATATATACACATATACATATATACACATATGTGTATATATATGTGTGTGTGTGTGTGTATGTGTATATATATATATATGTATGTATATATCTTCCACATAGCTGGGGAAGCCTGTTCTTTGTTGCAGTATAATCAGTGACATTATCATTTCTATGTTTGAGCATCTTCTTAAATGCAGAGAAGTTTGGGGGCAGTTCTAATAAACACTTCTTTTGGGACTCATGGTGAAGAATTTGTAGTACTTCATAACCTAGCACATCAAAGAGCTTATATAAAAATGTAGGAATTGTGCATTTTGGCTACTAGTTTGAAATATTTATAAAAGTAAATGAAAAAGGAGTCCACCTTTCCATCAGGGCCTGTGTTATTGCCTGGTTAATATTACATGATGAGTGAGCTATAAATAAACAATACATAAAAATAAAAATAGTGAATACAAAAATAATTATTGATATGAATAATAAATGAATAAAACATAAGTTTAAGGCTCAGATGGAATGGAACTTGATATGAAATTTAATTGAGTTTGATTTTGAGTTTAAGAAGTCTTTCAGAGCCAGTAGTTCAGATTTTAGTTTTTTTAAAAAATTTCCTTTTAATTTTAAATGAATATGCTATGGCTCCTAGCTCCTCAGTTCAGTCAACCAAAGATAACTATTACTGTAATTCCAAATAGCTATGTAGGGAAAAAATCTGGCATGAGGATGGGTCTAGACCAGGGGGATGAGATGTCCAGATGTTTCTACTTTTTAAAAAATCATCAACTGCTCAAACATTTTTATCTGTCTTTTAAGAAGTCTTTAGGGAACTGCACATTATTCCTTTTTCTCAAGGATATAGTAGGAGGGATTTTTTTTTTTCTTTTTCAGTCTTGGAAGCAGCTTGATTGCGTGAAGGCTTCCAGATCATTAACCAAATGGATTGTCAGAATCAAATTTTCTAGAAGAAGCTGTTTGGGAAAAAAAGAAAATTTCTAGTACTCTACCTAGTACTCATTTACTTAATTTACTGTACTCATCAAACTTAACTACCAGTTTGATGAGGCAGGCTGTAAGAGTTAACATCCCTGTTTCAGCAATGAAACTCAGAGAGACTAATGGATAATTGCTCCAGGTTATAAGTGATGGAGTCAGCCTTTAGTAGGGCGAATAGTCTCCGGAAGCTGTGCTCAGAGGCTACTCTGAAAGAAGCAAGACTGGTGGTTAAAGCAGAAGCCAAATCCTGTGGGGAGTTACAAGTTTTGTGACCAGTAAACATATGATAAGCAAAGATAGAATTCTATTCCTTCATCTCTTTTATTCCACACATTCTAACCACCTCCCTCTTCTGCTTTTTCCCATGCTTTTTTTAGGGTATACTCTGCCTCCAGCATGGGTGCTCACTCATCCATGTTTAGAGCCTGGCATGGATTCTGGTACATGGAAGGTACTCAATAAATATTTATTTATTTCATGATGAATGAATGGTAGACATGATGCCTCTGATTGTAGGTTCAGGGGCCATATTACCTGGGTTCAAATCCTAGTGCTACCATTTTTTTGCTTTGTGTCCTTGCACAAAGTTTCCTCTGGTGCCTTATTTTCCTTATGTATAAAATGGGAATAATAAGAGGCCTGAACTCAAAGAATGGTTTTGGGGGTTAATTGACATAATGTAGCAATAATGATTTAAAAGATGATGGTGATGATGATATGTTACTAATAGTTGAACAAGACCTAATAGTTAAAGGACCGTATTAAAAATAATGATTTTCAATGGTGGAATTTTAGGAGTTGTGAAATATTTTTTGGGGGGCAGGAAAACCTACTGAATCCCTCTAGTCAATCATATAGGACTTACTTAAACTATAGTTTTAGACAACTTGTTGTAGTTTCTCTTGTTGGAAAGCTGTCATCCATTTATTTAAGGCATGTTTATTGAGTGCCTATTATAATATTTAACACCCCTTGGCTACTTACTGTGCAGTGGACAGTTTTCTGTGTGCTTTACATGTATTAGATCAATTTAATGTTCTCAACAGCCTTATAAGGCAAGTACCACTATTACAAAGAAACTGAGAAATAGAGAGGTTAAGTAACTTGTTGAAGGCTACACAGCTATTATATGGTAGGCCTAGAATTCACATCTAGCCAACCCAGCTCCAGAATCAGTGCTTTTAACCCCCTACCACTGAAAAGTGTAGGTTTCAGCACAGGGAAGGGTGTGTAGGGGTTAAACATGAATCTATTGTCTCTAGGTGCCCACCGTACCCTTCAGAAAAAGAAATGAGATACTCCAGCTGAAGAGACACTCCAACAGGTCATCAACAGGATGCTCTCTCTGACTTGTATAAGGCTGTTTTCTTTCTTTCTTAAGAACAATAGAATATTGGAGTTAGGGTGGTGTGAGAAATGAGGGGGATGGGATAAAGTTTGATATAATTAATGGATTATTTAAGTTTAGAATTTTAAGTAAATTTTTGGAAAGAAAGGAAATGTCTACATTTTATTTTTAATTTTGAAGTTGGAGCAAGAATTTATTTCTGCTGGATATACTTCTCCTCAGGATTCACTCAGGATTTCTGATAATTATTCATTCAAATTTCAATATTATACCTATTACTTACAGCTCACTGAAGAGTGGTGTCAAAATTCATGGGTAGTGTCCCACTTTCTAATACCTGATTTCCCTAAGAACATAAAAATAACAGCAGCAAAAAATTTGGCAATTATTTGTTGAGCACCTACTTTGTGCCAAGTACTATCTTAGATGATGGGACACAGAGAAGAAATAAGACCCTGTCCGAGCTCTCAAGGAGCATAGAGAAAGAAGTAGGGCAGATAATTTTATACACACACACATACATACATGTATGTGCATATATAAAATTATACATAATATTAGTTTTTAAAGTTATTGCAGTTTTTGCCATTTTTAGGGGAAAACAATTATAAAGCTAATTTCTGCTTAAGATTTGTAAGACAAATTCTATAGCAATATTACATGGGAAGTGTTAATGAGAAAGTAGTATATATAAGGATTTATTGAGCTGTAATAAGCAACAATAAGCTGCACATATTTAAAATGTACAATTTAATAGGTGTTGAAATATATATTCACTCATGAAACCATCATCATGATCCAGATAGTGAACGTAGGGATATATACTCATCACAACCAGAAGTTTCCTTGTGCCCTTTTAAATCCCTCCATCCCTGTACCATATAAATTGGCAAATGTTCTGTGAGTACTTGAAAAGAACTGAGTGCATTATGTTACTTGGCTATTGTTGAGTGGATTGTTTTATAATTGTCAATTAGGTCAAGTTGGTTGATAATGTTGTTTGGTGGTCTGTATCCTCACTTATTTTCTGTCCACTAGATTGATCAGTTATTGGCAGAGGGGTATTGACATCTTCAAGTATAATTGTGGATTTGTTTATTTATTTGTATAGTTCTATCAGTTTTTGCTTCATGCATTTTGAAGCTATTTTATTAGGTGCATAAACATTTAGGATTGTTATGTCCTCTTGATGACCTCTTTATTATGAAATAGACTTCTTTATTTCTGCTAATATCATTTTTGTCTGAAATCTAGTTTGTCTGATATTAATATAGCCAATACAGCTTCTTTTGATTAGTATAAGCATGGTATATATTTCTTTCTTTTAAACTGTTTGTATTTTGAAAGTTTGCTTCTTATAGGTGGGATATAGTTGGGTGTTGCCCTTTTTAAAAGAAGTTCAATTTGATAATGTCTGCAGTGTTTAGACCATTTACATTTAATGCAATTATTTATAATTAGGTTTGAGTCTATCATCTCACTATGTATTTTGTGTTCTGCTCTTTGCTCCTTTTTGCTCTTCTTTTGAACTACTTTTGGATTGAGTTTTCAAAATGATTCCATTTTATCTCTTTTCTTGGTTTATTAGGTGTAATTCTTTGTTTTGCTATATTAATGGTTGCTTCAGCATTTGTGGTATATGTCTTTCTTTTATCACAGTCCACCTTTTTATTATACCACTTCATGTATAGTATAAGAATCTTATGGTAGTACTTTCACTCCTCCCCTTGTTTATGCTATTGTTGCCAGAACTTTCACTTATACATATATTGTAAACCCCATAACACATTATGTTTGTTTAAACAACTATCTTTTAAAGAGATTTATATAATAAAGAAGTTTTATATATCTACACATGTAGTTACAGTTTCTGGTGTACTTTATTCCTTTGTGTAGATCCATATTTCTTTTTTTGTGATTATTATAGAGTTTTGATTTTTTTATTAATATTATACTTTAAGTTCTAGGGTACATGTGCACAGCGTGAAGGTTTGTTACATATGTATACATGTGTCATGTTGGTGTGCTGCACCCATTAACTTGTCATTTACATTAGGTATATCTCCTAATGCTATCCCTCCCCCCTCCCCCCATCCCATGACAGGCCCCAGTGTGTGGTGTTCCCCATCCCATGTCCAAGTGTTCTCATTGTTCAATTCCCACCTATGAGTGAGAACATGCAGTATTTGGTTTTCTGTCCTTGTGATAGTTTGCTCAGAATGACGGTTTCCAGCTTCATCCATGTCCCTACAAAGAACATGAACCCATCCTTTTTTATGGCTGCATAGTATTCCATGGTGTATATGTGCCACATTTTCTTAATCCAGTCTATCATTGTTGGACATTTGGGTTGGTTTCAAGTCTTTGCTATCGTGAATAGTGCCACAATAAACATACGTGTGCATGTGTCTTTACAGCAGCATGATTTATAATCCTTTGGGTATATACCCAGTAATGGGATGGCTGGGTCAAATGGTATTTCTAGTTCTGGATCCTTGAGGAATCGCCATACTGTCTTCCACAATGGTTGAACTAGTTTACAGTCCCACCAACAGTGTAAAAGTGTTCCTATTTCTCCACATCCTCTCCAGCACCTGTTGTTTCCTGACTTTTTAATGATCGCCATTCTAACTGATGTGAGACGGTATCACATTGTGGTTTTGATTTGCATTTCTCTGATGGCCAGAGATGATGAGCATTTTTTCATGTATCTGTTGGCTGCATAAATGTCTTCTTTTGAGAAGTGTCTGTTCATATGCTTTTCCCACTTTTTGATGGGGTTGTTTTTTCTTGTAAATTTGTTTAAGTTCTTTGTAGATTCTGGATATTAGCCCTTTGTCGGATGGGTAGATTGCAAAAATTTTCTCCCATTCTGTAGGTTGTCTGTTCACTTTGATGGTAGCTTCGCTGGCTGTGTGGAAGCTCTTTAGTTTCATTAGATCCCATTTGTCAATTTTGGCTTTTGTTGCCATTGCTTTTGGTGTTTTAGACATGAAGTCCTTGCCCATGCCTATGTCCTGAATGGTATTGCCTAGGTTTTCTTCTAGGGTTTTTATGGTTTTAGGTCTAACATTGAAGTCTTTAATCCATCTTGAATTAATTTTTGTATAAGGTGTAAGGAAGGGATCCAGTTTCAGCTTTCTACATATGGCTAGACAGTTTTCCCAGCACCATTTATTAAATAGGGAATCCTTTCCCCATTTCTTGTTTTTGTCAGGTTTGTCAAAATCTGATGGTTGTAGATCCATATTTCTAACTGCATCATTTTCTTTCTGTCTGAAGGACTTTGCTTAACATCTCTTTTAGTGTGACTCTGCTAATGATAATTTTTTTTCAGCTTTTGTATGTATGAAAACATGTTTCACCTTCATTTTTGAAATATATATTTTTTGCTGGGAATAGAATTCTAGATTAAAAGTTTTTCTTTTTTTTTCGTTTCAGTGCTGTACAGATATTGCTGTCTTCTTCATTGTATGGTTTCTGGCAAAAAATCACTGTCACCCTTATCTTTGTTCCTCTGAATGTAAGGTGACATATTTTCCTCTGGATGCCTTTAAGACTCTTTTTATGACAAGTTTTGCATAACTTAACTATGACATGAGTTGGTATTTTCTTCATGTTTCATGTGCTAGGGAGTTCATTGAGCTTCTTGTATCTATGGGTTTATAGATTTCACCAAATTTGGAAAAATAAAGCCATTATTTCTTCAAATTATTTTTTGTTCTCCTTCTCTTTTGGGGCCTCGAATAACACATATGTTAAACTGCTTGAAGTTATTTCACAGCTCACTGACAGCCTTTCATTTTTAAGAATTCTTTTTCTCTTTGCATTTCTTTTTGAATAGTCAATATTGCTATGTCTTTAAGTTCACCAATATTTTCTTTGGTAATATCTAACCTACTGTTAATTCCATCTATTATATTTTTATCTCATACATTGTAGTTTTAATCTCTAGAAGCTGAACTTGGGTCTTTAAAAAATATCTTCTTTGTGTCTACTTAGATTTTGGATCTATGAAATATAATTATAAACATTGTTTTAATGCCCTCACCTGTAAATTCTAAAATCTGTGTCGGTTCTGAGTTTGTTTCAATTGATTGATTTTTCTCTTCATTATAAGTCATATTTTTCTGCTTCCTTGTAGGCCTAGTTACCTTTGGTTGAATGACAGATATAAACACATTGTTGAACTTTATTCTGAGACAGTTTAGATCTCTTTGAGTCTTGTCTTCACAATTTGTTAGGAGGAACAGAGCCATGCCTAGTCTAGGGCTAATTATTCCTCACTACTAAGGTAAGATGCTTCTGAGTACTCTACCTAATGCAGGAATTTTTAGGTTTTCTGTTCTGGCTGGTAAAGACAAAACACTATTCCTGGCATGGTGTGGCCACTGGCCACTGTTCCCTCTAATAGCGAACAAGAAAGACACAGTAACTTCCCTCATAGTCTATTGGGAGTTAATTAATGCTGAGTGATGACAGAACTATGGGAGTATATTGGAGGAAAACTTAACTATATTAGAAAGATCAGATAAATTTTTTTCGGAGAAAATTATGCCTAAATGAAGTTGAAATCTGAGTAGGTGCTGTTCAAAGAACAGAAAGAAGTGCATTTCAGTAAAAGGAAACAACACACGTGAATGTCTAAGATAAGATAGAGCAGAGCCAGGTTGGTTTGAAAATTTAAAATTAATCCTTAATGGCTGTACTGTACTGAAGAATATGAAGAGTAATGGCAGGAGGGTGCCATTGCAATGACTCTTACAAGCAACATAGCATTAACAATACAGGCTCTAGAATCAGACAACCTGAGTTCAAATTGCATCTCTGCCATTTATTAGCCTCAGTTTCCCAATCTTTATATAAAAATATTGACTATTTTACTAGGATTAGGTCAGGTTACATATAATAAAAAATCTAAAAAATCAGTAGCTTAAGAAAGGTGGAACCTTACATTTTCTGTCTGTAAGAAGTGTCATCAGAACATTTTAGGCTCCTTCTGTCTTTCTCTTCTATCTTCCTAATGCCAGGTCCAAGACGGCTGCTGGAGCTTCAGCCATCGTATCTACTCTTCAGACAGAAGGAGGGAGGAGGTGGGGAAGGGCAAAAGCAGTGATAACTTTCTTTAAGGAACGATCTCTGAAATTCCAAACAATATTTCTGCATAAATCTCATTGGTTAGAAATTTTTTGTATGGCTGTTCCTGCTTGTGAAGGAAGCTGAGCAATGTAGTCCTTTAAAGTTAGCAATATTGCCATCATAAATAAAGTTAGGGTTCTAATGCTGAGGATAAAAGGGAGAATGGCTATTGTGGGTGAGTAAGAAATAATTTCTTCCATACCTATTTCATAGGCTTAATACAAGGATTAAAATAAATACTTGGCATAGGGTCTAGCATGTATTAATTGCTCAGAAAATGTTATGTTCTCAGAGGTGATTCCAAACAACCATTTTGCGGAAACATTGTATAAAAGGGCATTGGTGCTAAGCTGAAGGATCTCTTCCCTACACTTTTATGAACTGTTTTTTCCCCCTCTCTGCTGTAGTGTAGGTGGGTGTCTGTGACACCAAGCATATGACTAACAGCACAAGAACAAATGAATAAGTCTTCTTCACACTGTAGTGGGGTAATATACCCCACATCTAATTGCCCTTTGTTGAGCTCAAGAGTTATTAATCTTTGTTAGAAAGACATGCTAATTGTGCCTGATCAACCTGACAAAATAAGCAAATCATAAAGCCAATGAAGTAGAAATCAAACAGAAAGAAAATGAAATTTTTTTTTTGTCATAAGTCCACCATATTTACTCACGATGTGAAGTAAACAGTCATTTATTGACTCAAGTTCCTTCATTTATATTGTATCTGTGGCTGTTTGCTTTAAGAATTTAGCTTTCATCAGTAGGTAGAGAAAGCTGCTCACCTCTACCTTCATATGCTGGCATCAGCATCATCATCATGTCACCAACATTACCTTCCCTGTCATCATGATTACCCCCAGTGCAGGGACATTTTTGCTCATCTAGAATTAGGTTAGCAGGAGATGGTAAACAAAGAAGGAGCCCAGGGACACACTTTCTGTTGGTCTGCCTGACTGTGAATAGATCTAGCTGGAGAGTTAACTATACACTAAGAGATGAAGCTATCATCATTTGGAAAAGTAAGGCTGGGAGGCAAGCCCATTAAAAACAAAGGGGGTTTGACTTATCACTACATGTGACCATGTGCTTTTAAATGTTGACAGCTTCTATAAAAATTCCCTCTTCCTCACATGTGGTCAACTTGACTGACTGTAGTGAAAACTGGCAAGGTCTGACCCTTCCCATTTATCTCAGCCAGAGCCAGATAACCTTGCCCTGTAGTCCAAAAATACCCTGCCCTTCCCAGTATTCTTTTTATCTCTGGCTGTCATGATAAAGATGAACCTGGGCCTTGAAAACGATGTGTAGACTTGGAAAACTGGGCATTCCCACCCTTGCAACCCAAACACACTGGACATTTGTTTTCAAGAATTGTGACCACAGCCCAGGACCTCAGTGAGAAGGGGTGAGGTGAGGACACTTGCAGGTTTTCTAAGGTTTCTGCTGCCCCAAATGGTAGCTGCTCCTCAGGGCTGCAGAGTGCCCCAGCAGTTTGGCTTTCCACTCTCAGTGGCTTGTCCGTCCTGGAATACTGCTTGTTGGAGTAGCAGAATTAGGAGTCAGAAGTCTTTGTTCTAGTCTTAGTTTGTCAACAAATTCTGTCGGCCTAGAGAAATCCACTCAGATTTTTGGGGTTTCTACTTGTTCATCTGTAAAACAACACAATCAACAGATCATTTTCTGAAATCGTCCAACTCTTCTTACATGAGTGATTCTTTTCTCTTGCTATAAATACCTTAAATATTCAATGTAATTCCTCAAATTTTGCCTTATTAAACTTCCTCTGATGGTTGTCTTTATTTAGTATGTTTCTATATTATCTCCCCTGTCTCCATCTGGGATGCCAAGCACATGAACTCTGAAATAGGTGGTAATTCAATGTGGTGAGCGCCCCCCCCATATCTGTGTGCCTTCCACTAGCTGCCCAGAGTTTCATTAGTTCCTAGGGCTGATCTCAGATAAACAAGATGATGGTTTTGGCCTAAAGTTGGTTGGAGCTACTGGTGTGTTCCCGGCAGTTTACAGAATTATGGAAACAGAAAAGCTTTTCAGTATGGTCTCAGGAAAAACATTCCAGGAAACATGAATCAAGCAGAAAGAAATATACGTGCCTGCCCTTAAGTGAGGCTTGGGACTAATCACTCAGACTATCCTCTCAGTCAGATTGGGGAAGGACATTCCACACTTTGCTTAGTAGAAAATGAGGTTTAGGCTTTTGGAGAGATTGTGCTTGTTTGGCCAACCCAAGTTCAGCACTAATTGGGTTCTGGAAAGCATTATTGACCTGCCTGATTTGGAGTATGTCTCCTGAATTTTGCAACTCGGGTCAGAGCTTACACAAGCTTGAAAAGAGCTGCATTTGGCCTGAAACTAGTACAGTAGATGGAGCCCAAATGTTTTAAACTGTCCATAAGCAGATTGTTATTATGAATGAACTTTTTAAATTATCAGCTTTACTGTATTTAAAAATGACCTTTTGAAGTGATGCTTCAGAAGTGCGATCCATACCAATGTGAGCAAGTCTTTGACTTGATTAGATCCCAATACCTTTACCTTGATGAAATTGCAACTGATTAACATTCTCAAATGAGATGGAGCTATAAATGTAAGTGGGTTTTAATACAATCATTTTTGAGAAAATGTCAAACTTCATTGCACACCTCTTTCTCCCGCCTCCTCCTTTAATGGCAGAGTTCAGTGAAGGACTGAGCCAGATTAATGAGCGAGGGACAGAGGGGATTTTGGAGCCAAGAAAAAGACCACATAGCACATCAGTCTCTAATTTAATAATCTCAGCAGGCTATTCAGTGAGCTAGTATCATTGAACTTCCCCGATGGTATTTATGTACCTGTGGAAGGAAAAATGAGGGAGAAACTAGGGCTGTGTTTATAGACATAAGGGAGACAGGAAGAGAGAAAAATTGTCAGCCTGAGAAGTCTGTGACCTGGAACAAAAAAGCATAATTGGCTAAGTAAATCCACATAATTAAATTAAATATGAATAGCCACTGATTGAGAATTGCACCATGGACAGAATACGCTTGCTGTTAATGACCCACGATTTATTTACACCTTAAACACCGTGTTTCCTTACTGCTCTAAAGTAGTAAAATTGCCTTCTTCCTGGTGAAATTTATTGCCATTTAAACATGCCAAAAGGCCATTCTGGCAGTCATTACAATAATCTATCATTTCTGCAACTGCTGGTATCCTGTTCTGTGGTCAAATTCAATCTGAGAAGGGTCAACAGAATTTTTTCCACCAAATGCTTCCCTCTTGACTATCATCAATTTACTTTTGTCAACAAAAAGGGCATTACTAGGGAATGAAATAGAAGATCCCCTTAAGACCTCTGGCAAACAGCATGAGCTGCCCTGCCCCACTCTTCAGCCTGAGTCTGCCTTTGTGCATGTGACTGCACAGTGGGGCCACGTCATGCAGAAGCACAGGCAGGAACCCTGCCACCTGCCTGTTTTTCTCTCCAGTGACAAAAAAAAAAAAAAAAAAAAAAAAAAAAGGCACATTGACAGTAGCTTACACTCTAGTTTCTGGTGTCCAGTGGGACTGGCATTTTCTTTGAAGGAGGAACTTTTTGGGTTAAGAGATTAATTGTTGCCATAGTTTGTTGCATTGCTATTATCCTCTCTTCCTTTCTGCATCCCCTAATACCTCTTTTTTTAAAATCTTTTATTCTATGACACTTCTTATTCAACTTTCAGATCACACAATTCCAACTGCTGTTCACAGCAGGAGATGCTTGCTCTGTAGCATAGAAAGAAAAGAAAATGTCCTTTGGCATTGAAAGGTAAGCTTTCATATTATCTCTGCTCAGGAAAAATGGTGTGGAAAATTAAAGGAAAAAAATACAGTTAATTCAGGTTTCCACCAGTAAGTTTTTGGACAAACTTAGAGAACAGTGGTATTTCTTTTTATGAGAGTGAGGAGAAGGACTTGAATAGCTGGAACCTTTTCTGTATTGTCTCTCTCGGTTAATATTTGAGGACACAGCCTCATCCCAGGTTTCTTCTTTTGAGGTCAGTTGTTGCCTCGTCTGTGGATAGGAGGCAGCAGCAAGCAAAACAAGGGACTCCCTCTACATTACAACTAAATAATGGTGACTGGATCACCCCTCGGCCCATCACCTGTTCACAGAGAATTTTGGTTTTGTTGACATAGGCTGGCAATGGATTATAATTTATAATCAACAGATTTAATTGTGAATGGTCAGACTGCAAACTTGAGAATTACATAGTGTTTCTAGTGGATTTTTGGTGGGGAGGAGTGAAAACAAAAATTACATTTCTTTCTAGGTTTTATAATTTTATTTTTATAGTTAATGTCTATTTCACCTAGAATACATTATGGTATAAATTGCAAGGTTTCCAGTTAATAAGCAAGTTGTCCTAAATGTTTTCTGTTGCTAAAAATTAAGTTTTTAATTATATATAAAGACTTCAGTGAGCAGACAGCTATTCTTCTTTGGCTTTTGGACACCTATTTTGGCATAATTCACCATTTGTTAGGTTTTAGTTTGTATGTAGTTTAGGTCTACTTTTGACTTTGCGTATTGTGTGGGCAAATTCGTAAATTGAGTTTATCTAGATGTGGCCAAGTAAAGTCTCGTTTTAAGTGAAGTGAAACAACAAAATTATGAGTAGTCTGTAGATTGGAGTAAATTAAACTTAATGAGGCAATTTACAATAGCATCTCATACAAATGTACAGATATTTATGCACATTTGGATGCTCTTATAATTTAAAACAATGATGCCAATCTCCCAGCCTTATAGAAAGCATTTTTTTTCTTATTGCAAAAAAGATACATATTTATTGTAGAAAAAAATAGAAAATACAAAGAAGAAAAAAATTACTAATCCTACAACATAGAGCTAATCATTGTTATAATAATATCCAGGTGTGCATAATTCTATTATATTACATGTATTTTGTATTTTTATACATATGAAAAAAGAAAACTATGTATGTACACTTTGGGTTTTATACAAGATGTTCATAGGACTATTCATGATAGCAAACTCCTGTAGGCAATTTGAATATCTCTCAAGGTAAACTGTAGTTCTTTCATACAATGGAATATTATATAGCAGCAAAAATGAATAAACTAAATAAAGCTGCACACAAAAAATATGTAAATTTTACCAATATAATTTGCAGCAAAAAGCAAGCCCCCAAAGATTACATATAGCATGATTCTCTTTTTATCATGGTTAAAAACTAAAAATATATGTACCTACTGTTTAGAAATACAAATAGAGTTATAATAATAGAAATTGGAGGGTTCACTACAAAGGTGGGAGTCGCAGTGGAGTCATTGCCTGATGTCTACATTTGGGGAATCAAGGTCCAAAAACTGCATACACGACTTTTCTGTTCCAATTCACATCTCTGCTTCCAGGCTTTTGGTATCTCAGTTTTGGCACTGTTGTCATACTAGGCCAGATAGTCCTTTATTGTAGGGTACTGTCCTGTGCATTGTAGAATGTTTAGCACAGTTGTAGCCTAGATTCAGTAGCACCCTCCCCGCAAGTTGTGATAAGTATGAATGTCTTTAGACATTGCCCAATGCCTCTTTGTAGGCAAAATTGACCCCCATTTAGAACCACTATGTTAGGAAAATGCAGATTGATTGTCATTGACTCAAAAAGAACATAAATGGTAAAGTGGGTCTTGTTTGAAAAATTCGATGTCTTTAAAATGTAGAAAATTTGATGTCTTTAAATCTCCACTTGGGATTATTTATACTACCAAATACTACAAAATTTAGCTCCCATTTGGTTGATTTTTGGTGTTGGGGAAGCCCACTGAAATAACATAGCACAGCCCACTGAAATGACCTGGAACAGAAGTGGATTTTGCTGTTTTATTAAAAAGTCCTTTGTAAAACTCACTGACATATTTTTGTTGGCTCCTACAGAACTCTATTCTGCAACATCATTGATTCTCTAAGCAGTATAGGAACTTCTGGTAGTGAACCCATCCTGCTGGGTGACCTCAGGGAAGCCACTGCGCTTCATCAATCCCACATGAGAGAAAAAAGAGCAGCCATAACAATTAAACTGGCTAGCCTAGAAGACCTCCTGAAGAAAGGTCTGTGTGAAGACAAACTTGTAATATTTATTGTGATTGTCGGCCCCCCAGGTGCCTTTTGAAGAATTCTGTCTGATTTACCAATCAGGCAGCTGCCCCATGGATATGCATGAAGTGAGACGCAAGGACTGGGGGTGGGGTGGGGATGGCGAGCGTGACCAGGTTGACGGCAGTGCTCCAAAGGTGACCTCATATTTACCGCCAGATGTTCAAACCATTTCTAAATATTGTACAGTCTTGGTGTGCCATTTTCTCTTCTTGCTAAACTTTGGGAAGCAAGCAAGACTTCAGAATTTTAATGCTCACTTTAGCCTGTGAAAGACACGGTAATGTTCAAAAGTAGCTTGACCTTTTCATTGTTCATTGCTGATTGGTTGACTGACCATTCCTATTCTCTATTCCAACTGCTTCAGCAACCTCCTTGTCTCCTTCCCTCTTAGTACCAGGTACATAATTCTACTGAGGTCCTGGCTTTTTTCTAGTACATTTATTTGCTAAGATCTTGTTCATCTTAATGTAGCTCAGGATTATTTTTTTTTTCAAGGTGGGAAAAAAATGATGGAATGAAAGCTTAGCAGAAAAATCAAAATCAATGAATGCCAGTGTCAAGAACTGCCCTTTCAGCAACCAAAAGGAACTCTGTGATAGGCTAGCTTATATCAGAAATTGAGCATTGTCCTCACCTTCAAATAGGACGGGCCATTAAAATGTCTTTGAGGAAGAACACTTTGATTCCAACTAATTCCAGACAAGAAGGGGGTATACAGAATAAAAACAATACCCCTTTCAAATATTTTAAAGCATTTTCTTTGCTGTTATCATCAGTAGCTCTGGCTATATACCTAGTTACTTAAGAAATTCTTTTAGTCTCAATTTATCAAAATAATTTCCTTGATGATTAGATTTCCTATCTATCCTGGCTAGAAATTCCCACCATTAGAATCATTCTTACACATTAAGATAGGAATATTTACCCTAGATGCCATTACTGGAATAAACATGTGTTGTCAGGAAAAGATAGAAGAATTAGGGAGGAGAAAAGGACAAATCATCTTCCATGAAAACACCTTCAAAAAATTAGCATTAAGTAGTTGACCCAACTAACCATTTCAACATTGAAAGCAAAGAATAAGGTCTGGGGTATAGGATAAAGGAAAAACAAACTTTAAATAAACCTTCCTTGTCTGATATTAACTCTAAGAATGTGACATTGAATCCATTGGCTACAGCAGGCTTTGTCTGTTCTCAAACCATCTGTATTTCTTGGCTATAGAATAAGACACACTCATGAAAAGAAGCTGGGGTATTGAATCTATCACTGAAGTAGTGACAACGCTGTCAGCTTTAACTAGACAGAGGGAGCAATCTTTTAGTATGATCTTCACTACTTACAGATAAAGTAATCACTAAACACATGTTAGATGACACAAAGATGTCTGTTCAATGACACTTTCCTGAAAATGAAGAGCAGAGGCTCACCAGGCAATATGAAACACATGAACCAATAAGAATGGAGGCTTTTCTTCCCCCATGTTAGGTACTCTATCCTGACACTTCACAAGTAGACTCATCTCTAAAGGGATTAACTAAGAAATAATTGCATGCAGCTTGCACCCTGCTGAGCTATCTTATGCATACTTATCAAGGATCCTTTTGAAGTGGGCAGAGATCTACTAGGTGCTTTACAAGCAATTAAAGTCATAATAAAGAAGTCCATTTGGAATGACACTAATAAAAAACAGTTAGTCTATTTTTCTTTTTGCATTTTAGATGGAATAAAGACTGCTTTAGACTGTGAGTTCTGAGGAGGCAGGGAGGGACTGAGTCTGCCCTCTTCATGCTGTCTTCCCAGCACTTAGCATGTGCATATTAAAATTTGTAGGATGAGTGAATTAATGAAGGAATACTTGCATTATATGCAAGTAGACAGAAAAGAGAAAAAAAGAGAGAATACTCTTTTTTTTTTTTTTGAGACAGTCTCACTTTGTAATCTAGGCTGGAGTGTTGTGGCACAATCTTGTCTCATTGCAGCCTCTGTCTCCCAGGTGCAAGTGATTCTTGTGCCTCAACCTGTGAGCAGCTGGTATTACAGGTATGCGCCTCCATGCCTGGTTAATTTTTGTATCTTTAGTAGAGATGGGGTTTTGCCATGTTAGGCAGGCTGGTCTTGAATTCCTGGCCTCAACTGATCTGTCTGCTTCAGCCTCCCAAAGCGCCGGGATTATAAGTGTGAGCCACAGTGCCTGGCCTATATCAGTTTTTATATGCAATATTATTGAAAAAGGGAAAGACAGTCAAGATGTGAATTTCTCTATAATAATTGCTAACACTTAATATTTACTATGTTACAAGCACTGTTTTATATGTATGAACACATTTAATCCTTCAACAACCATATGCATAGGCACTATTTTAATACCATTTACCTATAAAGGAGTTGAAGCTTAGAGAGGTAACTTGCCCAAGACTATGCAGGTGGAACCAGAATTTGTACTCAGGTCTAACCAATTTAGAGAATCCACTACACTTCTTGAGTGAAATTTAGTAGCTTACTGAATTAGTTCTAGATCTCAGGATTCCATTGATCTAGTGAGGTGCAAACCATTCTTGAAATTTGATCACATCCTATCTTCTTCTTCTTTTCTTTCTTCTTCTTGTTTTATTCCTCTTCCCCTTTTTTCTTACCTTCTTGCCTTCCTCTACCCCACAGTGGCAGACCTGATTTGGTTCCAACACTCATTGTCTTTTCCTGTTTCTCTTAGTCTCTGTTTCTTCATCTGAGAAATGCAGTAGTATTTCAGAGGGTTATTGTGATGATGAAATGACATGATATATTAAGTGCTACCATAATACTTGCTCACATTGGAAAAATTCAGCAAAATATTTAGTTCTTCCCTTTCTCCTCTATGTTCTTTCTTGGAAAATGATGACCAAGCCACGATGTCAGAGAGTAGGGCAACAAGAAGGAATATAAGATGAAACAAGAAGTCTGGGTGTAGTTCCACCTGGACAAGTCTTGTGTATTCAGTGCCACTAGGTTGCTTTCTTTTGAGGAGTGTAAAATCACTTTGCATTCAGGAAGGAGCATCTTTTTTGATCAAGCTCCACATGATGTCCCATTTTAGTTTCTCAACAGGAGTCACTAAGTGAACCAGTGGCACATCCTCAAGTCTCTGAGTGGACTTTGAAATGTATTCTTCAGATCATTGTTTGAGGTACCTCACCTACAACTCAGAAGGGTCCCCTGGACCTGTGCCCAGTCTATGGGTTTTAATACTCTTGGAAGGAACCATCTAGTTTATGGTAGTGTTAACCAGTAACTTGGCCTTTTTCTCCTGGACTTAAGGGCTGGTGTTAAGGCACCTGAAAAACAGAGAAGCCAAATGAATAAGACATTTCTCACAGTTACGTCAACTTTGGCTTTGTTTGGTTTTCAAGGAGTTGCAAACATCAGTATTTGCAGAAGTAAATTCAAACTTTTGGGGGCCTAAAGCTTATATAATTCAGTAGGTATTCTTTAAGAGAAAATTTCAAAGTATCCCTTGACCATATTGCTAGGGGCCCTGGCAAGGCTTTGGAAGAAGCCCATGCTATGAGGGACTCTGCAAATAAACTTTATGAGTTACATGTTAAGTCCACCTATGGTCATGTCACTCCTTAAATCAAGTAAAGCCTTGTTGGACCCTCTGCCAGGACCTCAGTGGGTTCATTTTATTGGGCACTCATGGCCACTTGTATAAAAAAATCTGTTCTTCTTTCCCTTTGCTTTTTGACTGTTTAAAGGAAGTCCGTTTTTCTCATCTTGAAATTATTAAAGGATTTCAAGTATCGCTGTAAAGGGAGCCTTGGCAGGCAGATTATAATGATTGATTTAAAACAATAGCTAATATTTTAAAGCATTTACCATGTGTTAGACTCTGGGATAAACACCGTATATGTAGCATCCTACTTCTTTTCTATTTCTAAAAAGTAGCTTTCTCAAGCCCTGTAGAGAGAAGAGACAGGGTTCAAACTTAGGCCCATATGATTAAATTAGAATTCAAGTTGTTAACCACTTTGCTATAAACTGATTAAACCAGCAGCAGGTGACACGAGTTGTTCTATGTGCAACAGAAAAGCAGGAGGCAATTTGGGATCCACTTCTCTTTCAACTCATTCTCCTTTCTCTCCTCTTCTTTAACTAACTGTGTATCCATTAGCAAATGACTGAATTCTTCTACACCTCAGGTGCCTCAGTTGTAAAATGGAACAATTGTACCTTATCTGCTTGAAAGCTGCTGGTTAGATCATATGTCCCTGTTCCTTCTAGGTTTAAGCTCTATAATTACTCAACTACTGCTCAAGTTCCTAAACACCTGTCTTGGTATTTGCCTGAATTCAGATCTTAAATAAATAACTGATATCCAAATGTGGTCCCAGAGTTTAGGAGGGAGCCAGTCATCAAACAGAGGTCTCTAGTGGAATGAGCCAGTGTTGAGACTTTGAAAAACAAAGATCAGTCTGAAGAAGTTCAAAGAGAGGAAGGAAAAGGTATGTTCCTGGTTAAATGCACCCATGTTGAACTGAAGACTCAGAAAAGTTCTTTCATTTTATTTTATGTTGGACTGACTTTTAAGAAAACAATCTTGGAAGTGTTTATTTTATAACTCTAACAGCGTCCAAGAAAATGGGAACAGCCAAACTCTGGAAAAGCACAGTTGTGAATAGAAGTCATTTTCAGTAAGCAGAAAGACTTTTCCTGTCCTGGACCTACATGACCATAGTGACACTGCCCCCACTCCATGACCCGCAAAAGGAGAACAAAAGACACTGGATAGGGCTTCCTGAGCGAAAAAGCTCGGTCTCTGATGCCTCTTCTTAAAGTGGGTCATTTGGAAGCTCATCCCCAATTGCACAATGGGAAAGGAAGTCATATTTGTTCTTTTGATTAGACTGCAGACAGATTATGATCTAGTAATTTTGGCAATAGGATATTATCTGAAACAGACCAGAATGGACTACAATTTATATTTTCCAGCATTGATGATGTATATGTGGACAGTATTTCTGCTTTCTTCCTGTGAGTTCTGTGGTATTTAAGCAGTTCTAACCAAACAGACATTTCTTAGACCTTTGCTTGTACTATTTGGATTTGTCCAAGATAATTTTAGTACAATGGCCATTGTGCATTTGTGCATGTGTGTTTGTCCATGTGCCTGTGAGTGCTGCTGATATCTGAAAAGCACAGAGCAGAGATAGAAATGAGTAAAGGCATAATACCACCAGTTCTTACTACATACATGCACCCTGTGATTTTAACCCTTTTTAATACTTTACCAAAATGTTATATTGAGAGGCAAATCCTATTGCTATTAATCTGTAACAAAAATGTGTTACATTTTTGATGAAGTCTGGTTGTGGATACTTCAAAACATTTATCATTGTTTAGGGTCTTTTCTTCCAGACTTGTGTCCAGCTTGTTAAAGGTGACAATGCTGTAATGCAAAATAACATCAGATGACAGAATTCCAAAGAAAGGTTACTAGTCTAGGTTCTGGTACTACCTACTCATATGACCTTAAGCAAGTCTTTCAGTATTGCAAAATCCATTTCCCCAAGCAAATTAGAAATGAATATAACCCATTGCCTCTCCCATAGACTGAAGTGATGACCAAATGAATGAATGTATTTGTGGAATTTAAGTACTATGAAAATGGAAGATGTCATTAATGTTTTAGATTGCAGGCTTTTTTTTTTTTTTTGGCTCTAACATGTAGAAGATGTAAAGAACATAATCAGGTGGCAAGAAATGTAAATTTATTCCTGCAGCAAGAATAGACAGACCATTTCTCTAGTTTTCTGGCCAGACTATGCACAGGCATATGATTATGATATCTGTTCTGTAGATAAGAACAGCCACTTGAAGACATATAGAGGGTCCATAAGGAGGTATAAGATTTAGCTGGAATATTGAGTTTTGTCTAATAGTAAAGCAATCCTTCCAAACATAGATGGCTAATAGATGAGGTTTAATGCAGTATATAGATGCTTTCAACCTGGTCACACATCAAAATGTGTGGCACTTTCTAAAACTACACATTCATGAATCCCTCTCCTGGAGATTTTTGCTGTAGAGGTTTGGGTATTTGTACAGTTGAGAGCCATTGCTGTGCCTTTATAGTTACTGACTAAAGTCATTACTGTGGAATACAGTGAGCTTAATGTTTCCGTTGGTTGTAGCTGGATTTTGCCAATGTCACCCACATTGCGTGAGTCTTCATTAACACCGAGGTCTTCACTCTTACACTCTTTTCAGCTTGCATACCATCTGGTTAATCTGCCTTTCCTCCCGAGCTTCCAGTTTCTGCTCTAAGCTTGCAACCTTCTTGGCATTCCTTTTAATCCACCCACTGATGATTGAGGCCATCGCAGGCTCTATCAACCACAAGTGCCTCCTTTATAAGTGATCTCTCTTAAAACCAGCTCAAATGTCAGCCTTCCATGACGCCTTTCCAAACCAGGTAAAAGAGAAATGTGGATACTTGCCACCTTACTTCTGTAGCTTTTATGGATAGGGATTAGTATGATGAAAGCAATATTTTAGAAAGATTAAGCTGGAATTCGGGTGCCAAATGGCTATCAAGGAGCTAAGAATGAGAGTAAGAACATCAGGTGGAATTTTATTACTTTGGTCTAGAGGGATGATGGGAGAATGATGTAATTTCCTAGTTGACTGAAGTGGGGATGGTAGTGGGAGTGAGGAGTGTGGAGGATGGAATTGGTCTGGGGAGAGCAGTGAGTCTGGTTTTAAACATCCAAGGAGTTGAGTGACAATAGGACTTTTTGTAAGATTGTAGTCCACGAGTGCAAATCTCACTAGTAAACAGTATAGCTGGAAGCCCCTGAACAAGGGAACAGAAATATTTGAGGTCTTGATTCCAATTCTCACTAGTTGCATGCCCTTGGGCTCCTCACTTATGATTTCTCTGCTTCCATTTCTTTCTCTGAGGATCATAACACCTGCTGTAATTACCACACATGCCAGAATATGTGGATAACATAGGCATCACATTTCTGGTTTCCTTATGTGATAAGGTGTTTGGAAAGACTCCACTGGAAGAAGAAAGGCCATCTGTAAATGTGGCCTAGGGAACAGACACCATAAGCACTGCAGCTTCTTCCTACCTCTGGGTTATGCATGTTGCTCTTGGACTTTAAAGGCCTGGTCTTTGCAGTCCAACTGCACTGGGTTTGTTAACAAATGACATCCAGGGAACAGCTCTGGCATCAGGATTTGTCTATTCAGGCAGGGCTTCCTGGAGTGAGGCAGCATGTTGCCTCAACAGAGAACTCTGTTTATCACTTTGGAGATGCAATAAAAATAACAAATGTCCAGAGTAAACCTAATTCACTATGCTACTTAGTATTTGAAATACATAAATATGTCAAGCCAAAGACCTCTAATAGACCCTTTTATCCTGGTAATAGTGTACATATAATTTTCCTCTCATTAGTACAAAAACTACCTAGGGAACTCTCGGCCCATCCTTCATCCATTTAATCTGCATTAGCTTACTTTTACCTTGTGTTTAATCTGCTTTCCCTCAAGGTATTTTGAATAAATCAATAGGAATACATGATTGTTTAATGATTTTTAGAAGAGCTCCCTTCGACCACAGCTGCATGATTTCGAATGACTAATTCCACTTTTTACAATTGATCCTTCCCTGTGTGGACCATCCATTTCTGCCAGGCCATTGTGAGAGAATTCTACAGCAGACTGCTCCCTATTCCCGGGGCTCCTGGCGGGCGGCTGGTTTGTTGGCTGGCAGGGCCCCTCCCTCATCATCATCTGATTAAGTATCACATCAAGGCCCACTCTCAGCCACTGCTCAGCTGCTGCTTCTAGGCAATTTTCTGGCAGCTCAGATGCGTCCAATTTCAAAATCTCCCCCCCAGTTTCTCTATTGGCTGTACATGCCTGAGAACTGGACTGTCCTTTGAGTACGCTCAGACTTTCCTGAGTATTCTGATGACAGAATGGGTAGACATGTAACAAAGTAGCAGCAATTCATTTTGCTAGAGGCTCAGGGTGCTGTCTAGGTTGTGTGTGTGTGTGTGTGTGTGTGTGTGTGTGTGTGTGTGAGAGAGAGAGAGGGAGATCTTGGAATGCCTATTCTATATAGTTACTCTGAGAACTCTGAATTGGGACTGACAGATGCTAATCTCAGCCTGGGTCAGTTGCACGAATGTTCTGAGTAAGGAGCTGTGGATGATGATATAAGGAGCATAGAGACGCAGAGAAAGTTGATCAGTAAAGAGGGGTGATGGAGACTGTAACGCCCTATAGGAGAGAGAGCCCGAGAGTGGTAGCTGCCTTCTTGCCAGCATTCCAGGCTCCGCGTCTAGTCCTCTGAGACCTGGCCACATTCTCTCCCTGGGGTTCTCTGACTCGTTTTCTTAAAATAAATCCTCCTTTTTTGCTTAAGCAAGTTTGGTGTTTCTATTACTTTAACCCAAGGAACTTTGATCATAAGAGAATAATGTTGATTTAATTCTATGATGGATTTAAGTGATCATATTAGCCTAGATTCCTGTTCCTAGTAGATTCATGAGGATATTCTTGGAGACTTCAAGGTTCATGTAAAAATAGGTAAACAAACTTTATTCACAATTTCCTGAAGTGATGCCCAATATTAGAGTGAAAGTGAAAGGGTTCATTCTTTCTATATTGTTTATTATATGGAAAATAATATTTAATATGTATTTTATTATCAGACAATGCTGCATTTTAGCATGCATCTTGGCATTGAATGCCAGTTTATTCTTCCTCTTCAATCTATTATTGTACCTCCCTGAGTCTATTTTCTGATTTATTATATATACAATGGGAATAATTTCTTCTTCTCAGGGTTGCGAGAATGAAATGCACAACATATGTTAAGTGCCTGGCTCATAGCTGATGTTCATTTCAGCACAATGAACATTTATTGAGTGTTTGTGTTATGTCCCGATAATAATAGCTAAAACTTCAGTAGCCCTCAGTCTGTGCCAAGCACTACTCTATCCTCTTTGTATATTGACTTATTTTATTCTCACACCAACCTCACGAGGTATGTAGCACAACTGTGTGTGTCCGATCCTCTGCCCTCTGCACTCACCCTTCTTTCCTCCACTGCTCTTACCACTTCCCATCTCTAGCAACTGGCTTCTCTGTCTGACTGCTGGATCCTGCTGAGCTTGCAGGTGGAGAGAGTAGGAGCAGAACACAGACTCAAACCTGGGCAACCTGGCACTGGAGCCATGTGCCACACACAGTGCTACACAGACATAACTTGTTTTATTGAGCTTCACTTTATCATGCTTCACAGCTGTTGTGCTTTTTACAAATTTGGCAATAAAGTATTTTAAAATGAAGGTATGCACATTGTTTTTTAGACATCATGCTATTTCACACTTAACAGACTATAGTATATTGTCAACATAACTTTACACACACTGGGAAACCAAAAAATTTGTGTGACTTGCTTTATTGCTATATTCGTTTTATTGTGGTGGTCTGGAACCAAACCCGCGATATATTTGAGGTGTGCCTGTACTGCCTTTTCCAGACTAAGCAGGACACAAGGAGGTCAAATCCAAACCAGAAATGTGTGCCTTATTTCTTCGTTGCTGGGGTTAGGGAGAATGGAATTGTGCACAATAGTATTTCAGAGCTTAGGTCTAGAAGTCTACCCCTTCATTTCTTGTAGGAGAAAAGTAATGCTCAGAGATGGAAAGACTTGAATAAAGTCACAGTATTTGCTGCAGATTAGAAATGGGATTAGATATAAACTCATTTTGCATATTTTTGGGGCAGTTTTATTTTATTTATCTATTTATTGAGACAATGTCTTGCTCTGTTGCCCAAGCTGGAGTGTAGTGGTGCAATCACAGCTCACTGCAGCCTTGAACTCCTGGGCTCAAGTGATCCTCCTGCCTCATCAAGCTGAGTAGCTGGGACTACAGGTGTGCACCACCACACTCAGCTGATTTTTTAATTTTTTGTAGAGACAGGGTCTTGCTATGTTGCCCAGGCTTGCCTTGAGCTCCTGGCCTTAAGTGATCCTCCCACATTGGCCTCCCAAAGTGCTGGGATTACAGGAGCCAGCCACAGTGACTGGAGACAGCTTTTAAACTTCAAAATTTACATGTTATCTTTTGTGTCATACCTGACATTGTAATAAAATCAGTTGTTAAGGTTATTAAAATTGCAAGAATTTGGACATAGGAATCAGCTGTGTTTCGGAACTGTAACTGCTGTGGCCAAATGAGTGAGGCTGGTGATGGCAGAGGAGTTGGCAAATCAGCTGGACAGGATTCTTTTCCATAGTTCCAATGACGTCCAGTCCCTGACTGCATCAGGCTGTAGTCAGTGTAGAACTCAGATGTACTTTTAAAAAATGTAGGGATGAATCACATTCTCATTTAAGATTATTTTAAATATCTTCTGGGAAGAATAAGTGACAAGAGTGAATCTCCATTGGAGAAAACAGAAAGAAATTCAGTTAATATTTTTAAAGTCACCCTATACACATAGACAGACATTGATCAATTAATCTAAGGGAGATTGCACAATGAACACTTCACTTGCAACTCTTGGTACCTTAGGCTGACAGTGCTGGGTCCCCTGTTCCAACACCTTTTCATTAGGCCGTAAATACCTTAGTGACCAGTTGTGCTCTGTGTTCATGCTTTTAGTCTTCAGTTCTTTAGTCCCCAAAAGAATTTCAAACACTGTTCTATCTCAATAACTTCCAGCCTCTCTACAATAAAGAAACTCAGTTAATATTTTTAAAGTCATCCTGCATACATGGACAGACGACCACAACAATGTGGTAGTACTTGGTTAAGCATTTTCCCAGCACTCTCTCATTCCATTCTCTCAACAACTTTATAAGGTGGGTACTATGATGAGCTACATTTTAGAGATGAGGAAGATGAGGAAGTTGAGGAATATAGAGGTCTTCCAGATTATAAGTGATGGAGCTGTGATTCAAACCCAGGCAATTTAACTAAGCAACGGTGGGTAACCTCTCGTCTTATACATATTCGTCTGTTTGAGGCAGTTTCAAAGTTTCTGTGTTCCACAGTCATGAGAAGGGACATGGGCTAGACTCCTTCTTTACACACTGTGTTTCATTTAATTTGCCCCAATTCTGCAAGTAACTTCCTGCACATTTTATAGATGAAAACACAGGAGCTTGAGCAGACAGTGCATGCCCAGAGCCCCCCCAGCTGGTAGGAGCCGAGTCGCAGTTAACCCAGATTTGCCTGACTCCAGGGCTGGCATCTTCAGCCCCTCTATAGCACTGCCTTTCTCCATGGCTCTCTCTGGTCATATATTTTTAAGAGGGCTTGAATAAATTGTTGATTAAATAGAAGAACAAAATACTTCATTATACTTCGTTTAAACTTAGTATGGGAAGGCTTTGTAAAATGAAGTGGGCGGTGGGGGCTAGGGTGGCACACATTGTGAACTTTACTTTTCTCCGAAACATTGGTAATAGCATAAGAAGATACAGAATAAAAGGAAGGTAGCTTTGAGGAAGTTTGCTGAGCTGGCAGGAAGAGAGTGAGTGGGGAGCCTCGTTTGGCCAATCAGGCTAGGGGAGTTTCAACCCACAAAGGGAAGACCATGGTTGAATCTTTAGTGTTTATGAATCTGGAGGATACTTCTCTTTCATGTGGGTTTCAGAGAGGGCTTGACTCATTCCAGAAGGATTTTATTTAGTAGAGTTGGGAAAGGCCTGTGTTATTCGTAGCCCAGAGATGCTATGTGTTTTAAAATTTTGTAGCACCTCTTCAGCTTGAACGTCAGTGTAGAAAACACTGGGCTCAGGATCAATCAGAATTTAAAGGCTAGAAATTACTGAGATAGAACAGTGTTTGGAATTCTTTTGGGGACTAAAGAACTGAAATTCTGCTGCCTCTTGCCTCAGGCAGTTCTGCTGTCTCCTCAGGCTCATGTACCACTGTAACTTAGGAAACTGCTGTCCTGCTGCCTTTCTAGCTAGAAGAAGTCTTAGCTGAAAGTCAGCTTTGGTCATGATTGTAACCTGTAATAGCTTGTATATTCATAATGACTTTGTTAAGGGAAACTTATCTCTGGACCTGTGAGTCAATGGTTTTTGTTTGCTTGTTTTTGTTTTTTAAAGTAGTAGTTTGGAGCCAGGTCCTCTTATTCTATTAGAATGGATGAAGTGCATATTTTTATGAAATGGATCTCTTCATACTCACAAAGTCCAGAAATAGAATCCAAATGACTCAGGCAGAAAAGTATTATTTAGTAATTTCTTTTAAGTACAGGAGCCATACCGTTAAACCTCCTGGCTGCCTATTTCATAGGTAGAAATCTTGCCAGATGCTCTCTAAAGCTAGCATACTGAGTCAATGTTTCAGGTTGAGCAAGATCTCAGGGTCCACCCATGTGGCATTTTACAAAAATAGATAATGAAAAGAGGGAATCAGCCAACAAAGATAAAATTGAGCAGAGAAATGAAAAGTGATCATCTTGGACATAAAATTCAAATCAAACTTAAGTGGAGTTTTAGAAGGAATAACTGACTGGAGAGACTGTTCACACTGTTACTCTTGTTAGTTCAGGAGACTCTCAGTGTGCAGCCAGAGGTCCACAGAGGTTGGCATTTGACATGTGTAATGGGGCATTATTTTTAGAAGCCATTTGATTGTTATAATGTACCAGGCATTTATCAGATTGACAAGCACTTGGACAGTCAATAAAAGTAAAAAGTTTGGAAATGTCATTTGAATGTTTGAGGCCTCTAAAAGTATAGAACAGTCAATAAGAAGTAAAAAGTTGGGAATGATCATTTGAATGTTTGTGGCCTCTAAAATTATGTGATTAATTCACATCCTAAAATCCTACTTTGTGAAATAATTTATGGTCTGAATAAACACAACTATAAATCACCCTTTTCATGTCTGATGGGTGGATGGAGTATAATTTCTGTTTTCACTCTTTGAGTGGGGTTGAGTGTGAGGTTCAATGAGAGAAGAGTTTAGTTTTGTATTTTTGACTTTACATTTGCAAATGACATTTCCTTGGACTTGAAGTGAATATGTGTGATAAATATGTGGCATTGTTAATAGACTGTGTAAAAATATTCTTGTGCATAGAACCATGCATGGATGATCATATATGTATGCACATTTCTACATGAGATTGTTAATGGACTGTTTTAAACTTTTACATGTTTGGAGCATCGCTTAAAATGTTTGCGATTTGGTAGCTGATCAAAGCCTTGAAGGCTTTGTGTAAATCAATAGAGCTGGCATGACCAGTGGAGAATCTGAGGCCAAGGGAGGTTTTGTTTGAAGAATGGCACTGTTGCGGGGCTTGCCAGCCAGACTGTGAAGAATGCACTTCTGTTTTTGCCTCCCTACTGTACCTTCTTTTATCCTCTGCCTGTCCTCTAAGGACGTGTGGAATTCTTCCCAGCCCCATTCTGCTTAACCTTGCTTCTGATCTTTCTATTCAGCCCTTTAAGACTCTCACACACATAAACATCTTTCTCTGACAACATGCCCATGTAAACTGATTCCAAGACCCAGCCTGGTTTGCATGCAGTTAGCTTGGCTCATGTATCCTGAAGGGGGCTGCCTTGGGTTGGACACATAAGGCCCTTGAAGTCATGCCAAGCAAAAACACTGGCAGCAGGACAAAACCTAAAGAGCTGAGTTGGCTACCTGTCGTAAAATGTTCATGTGTCAAGCTGCTACTCCAGTCTTAGGCTCATTGTAGTCTGACACTTCCCAGAGTCAAGAATTGCTAATATTTATTTCTCACTTTGTTTGAAATGAAACTTTTGGGGTTAAATTGGTTTTGGTCACAATGTACTGATTTTATTTTATATCTGGAGAGAAGGTCTAATTACAGATGGCTACCTTTTCATTAATTTTATGAGCAAATCGTGGTAAAGAAACACACTATAAAAGTAACAAAAAAACTAATGACACAATAATTATAATACTTTTCCAAAAGTAATATTTAATATTTGAAGAATAATTCTCACTTGTTAAGGAAATAATTTTCCTGCTTGCACTTTAAATTAAAGATGATAATAAAATGTGGTTTGGAAATGAAATCCTCCAGTGTTGTTTTATGGGTGATTTTTAAAAATAATTAACGAAACAACTCATTTTGGATACAGATAGCAACCTCTGTGATGGGAAAACAGCACAAAAAGTGTAGCACAAAATTAACAGTTTCCATGATGCAAGACATTGCTTTTTCTCTAGACACAGATACCAGCGGCACCTGGATGGATGAAAGGGACCCTTCTTTGCCAGAGGAATAGGATATCTTTTTGACTCTAAGATGCATTCCAACTTCAAGATGTTGAAATGTATAAAAAAGTGTTAAAATCCATAAAATCTGGTCAGTCGGTCTTGGAACTGGGGTAGAATTTTTGAAGCTTTAAAGGGCTTGACAAGTCTTGTTTTTTTCACAGTGAAGGGTCCCTGCCATCAGTCCAGGCGCCTTGGTAGTTATGTCAAGATAGAAAGCAATATTTTTCAGGGGCTTGGATTCTTTCACATTGTGGGCATCCTCAGGGGTTCTGTATAGAGGGAAGCTAATAGGTGGTGATTTTGATAAAGAAAAATGAGAATAACAATATCTACTTCTTTGTGTTGGTGTAGAAATTAAGTTAGATGACTCTAAAAAGTCCTGGTGTATAGTAAGAGCTCAATTAATATTAGCATCTATCCCCTTTAATCTGAAAATAGGAAAGTAGGGAACATATAGAGAAATTTCTAATTTTGTAATTGTTCATTTACATACCCATTACCCATCTCCAACTTTTGCCTCAAACTGTACTACACATTTTTATTTCTCCAGTGTCTAGAATATTGCTTGGCATACAATTTATAAAGTCATTGTTGAATTGATAAATAGGTACTGGAAGATAACATAGGATATGTAGATTGGAAGTAAATTATGGATGAATAGACTAGAAAGCCATGGAAAAAATCTTTTTCATTCACTATTTAGTAAATGTTTATTTTTTTCCCCCAAAAGTTGGTTCTTAGAATCATTCATGTCCTAGACTAAAAACTTTGGGGGTTGTGTCCAACTCTACCTTTTTCTTGCGCAAAATCTTCTCATGTGTGCCTTCAAATTTTTGGATTTACATTTCCTTCTTTATTCCTGTTTATTCCTCCCTGTCAAGAGTCTCAACACATGGATTACCTCAGAAGCATTCTAACTTCCATCCTGGCCTTTGGCATCTTTCTCTCTGTCTTCAACCTCTCTATGTGAGATTCAAGACTAATCTTTCTAGAAGATTCATTTGAGTATTGTATGACCAGGCTCAAATTTGTATCTCATCCTTAATCACCATGTCCTCTTACTTAACAAAACAAATCCAACTCCTTAATGTGACAGTCGGGATCGTCCACTGTGGAGAGCCCATTGTATTTAGCCTATCTTATTTCTTTCCACACACAACATCAATGTTCCACTCCAGTCAGATTTGTATACCTTTTTCCCCTCTATATCCTCCCAAATCCAAATACTTCTTCCTGCCATTTGACTTTGCTCATGCTTACTTCTTTGAAATCTCCCCTCTTTCTCCACACTTTTCTAAATCCTATTCATGTGCTCAAGTCCATTTTCTCCACCAAGCCTTCTCCAGTTATCTCAGTCCATGTTGACTTTTTCCCCTATTTGAAAACTTCTGGAGTTATTTTTAACTGCTTTACATTTGTCAATTTTGCTTCTCCTACTAAACTGTAAGACCCTTAAGGCCAAGTACCAGAGCTTACATATCATTTGCGTTTCTCTCAACACAGAACCAGGAGTTTATCAGAGGAATTGAAAATGTTTTGTCGTTGTTGTTGACAAACTGAATTAGGGGACCAGGTAAGATGACTGAGCAAGGAACTCTATCCAATGAGAAAAGTGGTTCTCTAGGAACACAGCATGGTCCAGTGTGGGGAATGCAGTGGAATGGAGGGAAGGAGAATTTGTGTCAGAATAAGACATTTTAGGCAAATTTGTGAATAATTTTGTGAATGCTGCTGAAAGTTACCTGAACTTTATTTCCAAATGCATAGATGGTCAAGGACATAGTGCAGAAATACTATTAAAATATCCTCTGTGTCTCAAGATGTGAATCTGGTAATGGTTTGAACCCCAATTTCATTTATACTTTTTCTGAGGCTTTTCAAAACTGTTACATGCAACACTGTATTCTGTGAGAAAGTAATAGTTTTTGTCTTGTTTGGCTTTAGTTTTTAGGCTCAATATATTTGGGAAATGTGATTAGCCACATTTGATTTTTTTTTTTCTGCAGAAATGCTGTCTTTAGCTTGCTAATGAACCATTATGAATCTGTAGATTCATGATGATGAAACTCCTCCTTCTCTTTTTTTGTGTGGAATATATATTACTATCACAAGGAGTACTGATGCTCCACAGAACACAATTTAGGAAATACAATTGTAAAGGTCAAAGACTTTTCAATTGTTTGATTAACACTAGCCTTTTTTGTAATTCAGTGTAAGTAAATTTAACTTGTCCCTAATTAGGATATTGTCCCTTCAAATTTCCTAAATGTATATGGCATTCAGATGGTTAACAAAAGTCAAGCTGCTCAAAGGTAAATTCATGGGAAGCTTTTGCAATGGGCAAGCTGAACTCTTTCCTACAATTGTGCCATCATGCTAGCAGCTCTAATGTATCAAGCTTAAAATATTGCCAATTTTGATGTTCAAATTGCTATTCTAGAGCAATTGGATTTGCAAACCAGGAACTGGTAAATGGATGTTGGATAAAGCTCACAATGGAGACATAAATGCTTTTTGGCACTATGACTTGGCATGGATAGATATCAAAGCTTATTTGCTCATTTTTCCCTGAACTGGAGGCATTTTAACCTATTTAAAGTTCTAGATTTTCAGAGTCAATGTTCTATGAGTTCATTATAAATCTGTGCCATAATAACCTTCTGGGAAGCTCAAGGATTTCAATTATGTACTTCAGTTCTATTATTTTTTAAAGTCCAGTATTCCATTCCTCTTTTGGGTATCCAACACTGCATCACCATGGCATGACCACCATCAGCACTTCTACTACTATAAATACCATTTAATGAACCCTCCTACAAGCCAGACACTGTGCTAACAATATTACACTTGTGTTCTTACTTATGTTATCTCTCAGTACTCACAACAATTATTTGAGATAGGCTTTTACATGTGAGGAAACTGAGTTTGTGAGAGATTAAATAACATTTGAACTCAGTTCAATCAGATTTCAAAAGATATACCCTTAACCGTTGTAATCCATGAGTTTAGGTATAGTCCCTAGGAGGTGGATATACACATTATATGTATAAGAAATCAAATATGTTCTCATTCAGGTATCCCTTGGCCAAGATGGACACAGATTCCTTTCATCATACGTTGGTTAGCTAGGTTCTCATACCAAGTCCAGAAACCACTGGATATCAAATATAGGCGGTCCCTACTTTGCAAGATTCTATATGAATAAGTTTCAGTTACCATGGCTTACTTAATCAACAGCAGCCTCCCAAAAATATAGTTCAAATTTCATTCACTATGGCATATTAACTGTGAATAATTGCATAAAGTATAAACGTTGAGGCTGGCTCTTCAGTCTACCAATCACTATGTAAATAACAGGTATGCATTATGATCAGTGACCAAGCACATCATTTCTTTCAAAATCTGTCAGTGATTTGTCTCAGAGGATCTGTTATTCAGCTCATGCGCAGACAGTAAAGTATGTAGTTGCATTGCCTCCTTATCTTTTTTCTTTTCACTCACCAAATATTTATCGCATACTCACCATGCTGCATACTAGACATAAAGTCGTAAACAAGACACCCTCAGAGGGGCAGATGCATGGTTTGGGAGACTGATGAACCCATGTGGCATTTTACAAAAATAGACAATGAAAAGAGGGAATCATCCAACAAAGATAAAATTGTAGCAGAGGAATGAGAAGTGGTCATCTTGGACGTGAAATTCAAATCAAACTTAAGTGGAGTTATAGAAGAAATAACTGACTGACAGACTGTTGACACTTACTGTTCAAGAGACTTTCAGTATGCAGCCAGGGGAACTTAGTGAAAGAAAACTTATTGACATCAATGAGGGAAGTGGTTGTGATGAAAAGGATAAACATCTCCCCACAAAGTGACATTAGCAAAAAATTTTACATTAAAATAACTTTCAGAGATACTTCACAACATTGGCATCACAAGAGATAGGAAGCTATCATTTACAAAGGTTGGAAGCTGCTCTATCCTTAGAAGGGGTAATTTATCAAGACATAGAAAAGATGCTTATGTGTATGTGAGAAGAAGGCAAGTACTGTTATATCATAATAAGATTTTTACAAAGGAATAAAACATAAATATTTCTAATGCTTTTAATTATGGTATACTAGGTAAATATTAGTTTTACTATTTTTCACTTTATTATGCATTTATGACTTAGAGTAAGGGAGTTTTTAACATTTTGACAGAAATTTTTATGTGTCATGGGACCATCATATTTTTTCTTCTTCATTATTAAGATTGCTTTGCATGATTTCAGCTTGTAAGATCTTTTTTCATGGTCTCAAACTACCATACAAAGTGAGGACTGCTGGCATATTAAAAATGGTGCCCATACCTCTACACCATGGAATACTATGCAGCCATAAAAAAGATGAGTTCATGTCCTTTGCAGGGACATGGATGAAGCTGGAAACCATCATTCTAAGCAAACTATCACAAGGACAGAAAACCAAACACCACATGTTCTCACTCGTAGGTGGGAGTTGAACAATGAGAACACATGGACACAGAGTGGGGAACATCACACACTGGGGCCTGCTGGCGGGTGAGGATCTGGGGGAGAGATAGCATTAGGAGAAATACCTAATGTAAATGACGAGTTGATGGGTTCAGCAAACCAACATGGCACATGTATACCTATGTAACAAACCTGCATGTTGTGCACCATGTACCCTAGAACTGAAAGTATAATAATAATAAAAAAAAGAAAGAAAAAAAGAAAAACAGAGAAACATACCAGGGAATGTGAGGAAGAGGTTACCTACTGGAATGCCTCATCTCTAATTAAGTATTGGAATTAATTATCCTTTGCCAGGTAACTATGCCAACTTTTAGTCTGTTTAAAAAAAAATAAACAGGAAATGGTAAAAAATAATAAAAAAGTGCCCATATAATTAACATTGTCAGATACTCTCACTTTAAATGGGAAACTATGATCAATATTTACGCTATATTTCCTATGCTGAGCTGTAGTAAAAGACTTCACAAACCAGAAAAGATACTGAGAAAATATCCTGAAAAAAAGTTTTGAAATTGTTCATTGGTTGATGAAAATCAATTACGTGGGACTATAGGGACTCTATAGAAAGGTGTATAATGCAGGTTGAGCATCCCTAATCCAAAAATCTGAAATCTGAAATGCTCAAAATCCGAAACTTTTTGAATGCCAATATGATGCCATAAGTAGAAAATTCTATACCTGACCACTTATGACAGGTCACAGTCAAAATAAAGCCAAACCTTTGCTTCATGCATACAATTATTTACAATTATTAAAAATACTGTATAAAATTGGCTTCTGGCTGTGTGTATTAGGTATATAATGAGACAAAAATGAATTTTGTGTTTAGACTTGGGTCCCTTCCCTAAGATGTCTCATTATGTATATACAAATATTCCAACATCCAAAAAAGTTCAAAATCTGGGACACTTCTGGTCCCAGCACTTCAGGTAAAGACTACTTAGCCTATATATAAACAATGTTTCCCTACTAATATTCTGATGCCACAATTACTATTCAAGATGTGGCAATTAAAGAAGCAACTTTGTCAAGGGACTAGGGAGGTAATCCGAGCCCCACTGGAAATGTCGGACTCTATCTGCACTACAGTGTGAGACTAGAAATGCCACTGTTAGACTGCGAATATTCTTTTTAGGATGAAGTTACCTCCATAATGTCTTCATCATAGTCAGTAAAACCAGGCAGAGCTGGGATGAGGGTGTGGCTGATGGAGTCGATGCCTTGGGCTAATTGGCTGACTATTCACTGTCATTCATTCAACCAATAATTTCTACCAATAGTTTCTACCACATTCAAGCCTTGTGGTCATGGGTGAATAACTCAGTTATCTCTGTTTTTTCTTGTGAGGGGGTCTTGATCACATGGATCACATATTTGAAATAATAGCAGGCAAACCCCAGCTACAATTACATAAATTCTTCACTTAATGCAGAGAGTTGTTTAGGAGATGCCATTTTGGAAGATTCAACAAATACTTTGATAATTTTTGCATATGACTAAATCCTGGGGAAAATATTCTTCTTTATTTGTGGACAGAGCTCGTCAGAATAGATTCAGCTTGCCAGTTGTATTGGACCCATTTTATACATCACTCCAGATCTGCCTTGCCCCATCTGCCTGTCTCCTTCCCTCAGTCCCTGGTCATTTCCCTGCTTCCCCGACAGATCCACTCCAGGGAAAGCTCACACTGTTCCTATGATTGTAAAGCCCTCATTGCCCCAGCCTCATTTTCTAATGCCTGTGGCTGTTCTAGCATCCCCTGTGGATGAGGGCCAGGCTGCGGCATAGTCTTCACTGAACCTGTGGGGAAATGCAGCAGTGAAGGTGCCCATTTCTGACCCAACCTGATGTGTGTGGGGCTCTGGCTTCCCCAGTGGCTGCCCTGGGGGGACTAGAACACATGACTGTCAAACATAGGGGAGCTAACACCCCAACGAGGAACTCTGACCAATAAAAGACAGAGACAGAAAGGAGCCAGTGGACACTTGCTTGCCCTTCTTCTCTCTGACAGGCTATTCTAAGATGCAGTGGTTTTCTTTAGCCTCGCTGGAAATATCCAGCATGACTAAGCTACCAGGGATGCGGTGTCAACTTGGGAACATATGACCTTGTGTCTGCTTTCCCTCTTTCCCTGCCTAGATTCACCTCCTATGCTTGCTTCCCTGGGATTCCCTCAATAAAGCATTAACATTGAGATTTGCCTTATGCCCTTTTTTCTCGGAACCCAAGCAAAGATACCAGTGTCTGCTAAACATAATCAAGGGCTAGTCTTAAAACACTCTGGTAGCCTATAAGGACGCTGGCTTATGTCATTACTAGTTATGTTTTTACTAGTTTCTTAATCTGTTACCAAAAAACCCTTAAAACCCAACAGACAAAACAAAACAAACACCTCCACACAAAAAAAGCCATATTTATTTGATAAATCCTACTTTGTATACCATATGGTTAATACTAATCCCTTTTGAGGGTTTAAGATGGCACTATCCCAAAGGCAATGTTGATTAGAGAAAGTATAAGCATATATAAGCGATCACAAAAATAAATATGAGTACACCTAAGCCTCCAAAGGTTTCCAGGTAATGAATGAAATGGTTTGTCAAAATGTTTCACTCTGCTATTAAAGCCACTAATAATGATAATAAGAATTATTTGTATGAGACCAGATAGAGAAGACAGATCACTCCAAAAATTAAATTTTAGAGAATTGTTGCTGTCTTTACTTCTTTTTCCTGGTCCATGAGGCTCCACCGTCAGCTGCCTGAGGAGCTCACAGAGAGGAGGCACCTAGATTAACCTAGACATAATTATTCAAAATAATTTTCATTGGAAAAAGCCATCCCATTTCAAAGGATAAGGAAAGGCAATCAACCTATCGTTCTGTAGCACAGCTGACAAGGTGCACAGGCCTTAATAGGTCAACACACAGATACTGTGCCACATAAAAATGGGTTCTCTTCCCTGTTACTGCCTTCTTGTCCTGAAAACCATTAATCCTATTAATTGCATATCAAAAGACTGGTAGCAATTCTACAAATGAGTAAACACAGAGATAAAAGTGTAATCATACTAGTCCAGCAAATTGGATTCAGGTCTTCATTGAACAATCCTATTTCAATTCAGCAATTTTATTATCACTGTTACTGGAACAAATCACTTTATTAAACAGAAGAAGATTTTGTGGAGAAATTTCTTCTTGTGGGCAACATTATGAAGCGCTCTAACATAAAAACAGCACTTATACTTGTCAAGGGATTTCTTTAGGCAATTCGACTAATGGCTTGTGACAGGTAGGACTTGAAATGTTCATTCAAGCCTTCCATTTTGCTATGCAGCTGTATTTTTTTTTCTTTCTAAGAAAAAAATGTCCTTTCGATGCTTTTAGTGGAATTAATATTTTTAGTAAGGAGTTTGCTGACAAGAGGATCTTTCTCTCTCTCTTTCTCTCTCTCTCTGTCCTCCCCCCCAACACCTCCCTCCCTTCCTCCCTTCCTCCCTCCTTCTCTTCTTCCCACCCTCCCTCCTCCTCTCTGGAGGCAGTGGAGTTTCAGGAACAAAAGCATTGCAGAATAGAGCAGCATTTATTTGTATTTAATTAAGGTAGACCATTCCCTAGGGAATTTTGCACAGGGACCCTTAAAATATTTGAACAACTCATCCTATTCCTAGGCTAGACTAGAAAATGAACAAAAATGAAATGATGATCAACCATGAGCTTGCTTTCTAAATTCCCTGAGGCAAGTAGGACGCTGGGGAGTTGAGACAAGAGGCAGGAATGGAGTCTGGCCCCGTAGCGGCTGTGGGGCTTGGAGCTGAGGGAATCAAAGACAAAATCCTAGGGAAACGGTGGAATCAGGACTCACCAGGCTGATTTAAAACAATGCTACCCAATAAAACTTTCTGTGATGATGAAAATGTTCTCTGTGTGCTGTCTATTATGGTAGCCACTGACTGTCAACCTGTGGCTGGGATCTCTCAAAATGTGGCTAGTGCCACTGAGGAAATAAAATTTTAATTCTATTTGATTGTATTTAATTTCAGTTAATTTAAATTTGGATATTGGCTATCACATTAAATGGCAAGGTCTAAAGTGTTAGAACTATGAGGTCTAAGCAGAAAAGTAAAAACTTTCTTCAGAGAGAGAGGTCTTTAATAAGATTTGGCAAGACATGCTGAAATGTTCGGAAGCATGAGAAAAGGTCGAAAGATATCAGTAGAAACTGAAAAATTCGCACATGAAACATTGACATTTGGTCATTGATTAAAATAATACTTCAAAAAATATTAAATATAGACCTAAGCAGACTAAATCCCCCTATAATATTAGGTCTTAATGAACTGAATATCCCTTAAAATGCTGTTCTAGAGACAGAATCAAATTTGGTCAACCAAGGCCACAGATCCAGCACAGATTGCTGTAAACTTTAAATAGTCAAAAAAGATTATTTTTTGATCAGTAAACTTGATAATTATGAATTGAACATTTGACAAATTGATTTTTTTAAGCAAATTGGTTTCTTTGCATATTGATCATTTGGTAAAACGGCTTTCAGTGAATTGGGCAGCTGTTCTCATCTCTCATCATCAAGCATCTCCAGGATGCTTGAACTGTCCCTCAAATATAGGAAAGCCCATTCTTTTCCATCTTCCTTTGCCTGGGAAACGCCTACATATCATTAAGATCCAAGTACATGCCAGCACCTCTGTAAAGTCCACCCAGATTTCCCCACCCCACGTCCATAGGCAGAACTAACTGCTAATTTCTGTGGGTTTCCAGAGGGATTGGCAACTGTGAGGATGAGATAAGCCTAGAACTGCTGGTGACATTTCTGCTCAACAGTGGAGACTCTGCCTGAAAACAATAGAACAGGTAGGAAAGCTGAGTCAAGAGATGAAGAAAAAAGGACAGATTGCTGATGACAACATCTTAATACCTGGATCTTGCCATGTCTCACAATTTCCAGTTATATGGAAAGTTTTTTCCCTTTTTGATTAAGACATTTTCGATTGCTTTTTTGTTGCTGAAACTAAAAGCATCCAACCAATGCAGACATATCTGTGTTTAGAAAGTTGAAAGTCATATTCTCTTGAAATCTGCTTGTAACTTCTTCCCTTTGGCCCTAGTTCTGCATCCACTTCCCCATCTGTGTGATACGAGGCTGCCATATACCTCCATGTCTTAGATTACCTGGGATAAACACATCCCGGTGTAATCTCATGAACCAGTAGGCTGCAGTGCCAGGTAGCGAAGCATGGGGGAGTGCACACCTGAAGATTGTCTGGTTCTATTCTGTGCCACTCTTCCTGAGACAGGGTCCACCTTGAGCACATTGCAGAGGTGGGGGCAGTTTTCTGTGAAAACCATATGTGTTATAGTTTTCTGTTAAGGACTCAGGCTCTCGGATCAGGCTGCTTAGGTGAAAATGCCTGCTCTGTCATTTAGCAGCTGAGTGACCTTAGCAAAATTACTTACCCTCTTAATGTCTCATTTTTCACACCTGAAAATGGGAATATTGGTGAATGCACTACCTCATAGAACTGTGGAGGAATTCGTGAGGCCTTAACAATTGTCAGCTCTATGACTACCTTTCAGGGTACTTGATGTGAGTTCCTGCCCCTCCCTAACCCCCTGAGGAATGCTCGAGGTGGGCCCTGTCTCATGAAGAGGGGCACAGAATAGAGCTGGACACCCTGCAGCTGTGCACTCCCCTGCTGTCAGCTACCCGGCACTGCTTTATCCTTCAGTCTGCTGCCTACTAGTTCATGAGGTTTTGTTTGTTTGTTTGTCTTTTGAGATGGGGGAATCTCACAATGCCTCCCGCAATGTTGTCCAGGCTGGTCTCAAACTTCTGGATTCAAGTGATCTTCCTGCCTCAGCCTCCCAAGTAGCTAGGACTATAGGCGTGAGCCACCATGCTCAGCTAATTCATGACCGTTTAAAAGCTTTATCCAATCAGGGCAAGTTGCCCCACTTAGGCTAATCTCAGACAGCTTTGAGACAGAATTTCACCCTGGACTAAAGTAAAGGAGCTGTTAAAATGACCTAGATGAAAGAAGAGGCACGAAGCCAGATTGCATTTACCGTGGAAGACTTAAAGGAAAGTACAAAAAGGAAGGTAAGAGGATGTGCCGACATTTGAAACCACTCTTCTCTTCTAGTTTTATTTCTCGTGTTTGGACTCCTGCCATTGCAGATACCTCTGTTATTTTCTAAATTTTGTAATGTGGTGGTAGCAGATGCCTTAAAACACTGCAAAAGAAATACCCTTCCCATAGTAAAACAACACCCAGGTTTGGGATCTTTCTCTCTGGTTTCAGAGTTAAGATCTCCTTCTTCTTAGGCAAGATGTTTAATTTTTCTCTCACCTATAAAATGGGATGGTGATAATACAACCTCACAGAGTTATGTGAATATTAAATAAAGTGATGCAAGAGAAGAAGCTGTAAGAACATTTTATGTGCTTATGTTATTAATTCTAGTTTCCTCTAGTTTTAGCAGAGTTTCTGCCAAACTTATTTTGTATGGGCTCTGCACCACATACATAATCTCTATACACAGATGCTGCTTAGTGAGAATAGCTACACAGGTGTGCACCCAGAGCTCATCCATGAGAAACCTCCCCCAGAAGTTTCAGATAGATATAAGAGAGGAAAGCAATTGGATTTTAGTAATTTGCACTAGAGTGTGAATGATTGATAGACTTCTCTCACTCTTCCCAGTGATGCTTACTTGTTAATGCAAATGAGTCTCTTACTTCTGAACTGAGCCAGGCAGTAGGAAAAGACTCTTTTTCTTAAATCACACGATGAGGCCCTTTGTTCTTATTTCTTTTTGTGTGCAAAGCAGATCCTGAGAGAGAAAATGGGAACATGAGTAGAATCATTTAGGGTTTGTAGAACTGAAATTGGGCAGAAGAGTCATCTGCCCTGAAATACCTTGGAATAATTCTGGATCCATTATTAAGAGAGATGAGAAATGGCATTGGAATGAGAGGAAATAAGAGTTGTGGCTTCCAGTCCCCAGAGGGGGATGATGTTGAGTTGGTTCTGCTTCAGTGTAACCATGGCCACCCCGATCTGTTCCTCTCTCCTACGGTGAAGAGGGGACGGCACAGCCCTAAGGTAGCCTGAATGTTTAACCCATCTGGGTTGTGAGCACCTTTGATTCTCTCAGCTGGAGAGTTGGGCAGGCTGGTGCCTCTGAGATTTAGATCTAAAATCTTCAAGAGAATTTAGGAATCAGGCCAGGTGCAGTGGCTCACGCTTGTAATTCCAGCACTTTGGGAGGCCGAAACTGTGGATCACCTGAGGTCAGGAGTTCAAGACCAGCCTGGCCAACATGGTGAAGTCCCATCTCTACTAAAAAAAAAAAGCTGAGCGTAGTGGCACACACTTATAGTCCTAGCTACTCAGGAGGCTGAGGCAGGAGAACCTGGGAGACAAAGGTTGCAGTGAGCTGAGATTGCGCCACTGCACTCCAGCCTGGGCAACAAGAGTGGAGCTCCATCTCAAAAAAACAAAAAACAAAAAAAAATTTAGGAATCAAATCATGTCTTGTTCTATTCAGCTGCCTTCTCCCATGACCCACCATCTGACTCTAGAAATATTGGCTTACATGGATACTAAGTATAGTCATTATGTGCACTCCATCCCTGATTACCATTCATTATAGCAAACACTCATTCAGTCATTCCATAAGTAGTCTTGTAGGTGTGCACCTGTGTGTGGACAAGGATCGTAGAGGGGTCATTGTGGAAAACAGCATGCTTTGACTTGGCCCTCAAGTCATTTAACTTTCGTTTCTGAAAAACTTGTAATAATGTTTGAGTCAGAACACATCCCCAGATCTCACGCCATGTCTGAAGAGAGGGTCAAGAATGATGTGATGCTGAATAGTGTCTTTAACAAAGATTATTTGGTATTAAAAGGAGGAAAAATGAAAAGAAAATACCACTACTCCCTTTCCTTTATTAAAATGGCTGTGTCAAAAAAGCTGGATGGGAATGTCCCCTGCTCACACTGTTTCCAGAACCATCCGTGGGTCGCCCCCTCCCCCACCCTGTAGCCTGTTGCTGGAGAAGCCCTGATACTGGGGTCTGCCATCTGAGAGGCCATAGTGGTGGAGAAGCAGACAGGTGCCAATTCGACTTGCCCTTGGATCTCCTGACTTATTCATTGAGTGCAGCTGAGAGCTTATTTCCTGCTGGGCGGTCAAGGGCTGCTTTCACAACTAGTTGTTCTACATTTTTTAGCAGCAGCAGTGTACTGAATCTGCTGCTTTATTGAATTTACAAAAGTTACAGCTGAAAACACCAGCATTTGCTGAACGCAAGATGCTCTCAAGAGAATTCATTCATTCACTCACTGATTCTTTCAACCAAAATTTACTAAGCATATACTCTGACGGGCATTGGTCTCTAGGTAACTTAAGGTCTCCTAGGGGCATTAAATTCTTTTAGTTTGGATGACATAACAGTTTATTTTTGTCATCCTCAGAGTTTTTATGTGATTTGTTTTTTGTCATAAATGCAAACCAAAACCTCTCATTTTTCCTATCTCCAGCCAAAATTTCCCCAATGATCCAAAAACCTAAATTTTCTTCTGTCAGTTCTTTTTCCAGAAGTACATTATGTTTACCCTAGCTCTGCATTTAGTAAGGGGGCAAGAAATTAACACAATTTGCCTGACTAGAGGAGTATTTAAAAACTCTTCTGTTTGGGGATTGTCATATAATTTCCAGGTTTTCACAGAGGAAATGGAATTAAGATGAAGGTCATCATTAAATTGAAACAAAATTTACTCCTTTTGTAGCTTATCAGCTACTAATTAGTGAGACTCTCACAAGCACGGAACAATACTATAGATTAGGAGCTCCTGTCAGCCCTCACACTTAGATCAGAATCCATAAAAAGCCCACTTTCCCAGGGATGGCCGGGGAGCAGCCCTGGGTCTGCCAAGTCTCTGTTATTGAGGATTTATTTAAATATACTTTTAAAAGCATTTTCTCCTTTACAATGAAGACTTTTCTGTGTGTATTTCAGTAGACATTTAAAATCCCATCCATAATCTTTTTGAAATCTTTCCCTCATGAAAATGTCTTGGCTTGAGACCTAGCTAGCATTTCAGTCTCTGAGGAGGGGAGGAAAAGCTGTGAGAAAAAACAGTGACATAGAAAGGGATTGCCACTGAGAATAAACACTTTGCCCTGCCTTGGGTGAGTATTGAACTTGGGGAGGGAGGGCATGAGACCCGGAGAAAAGACTGGTGTTCTTGCCCCTGGCTCTTGTGTCTTTCTTGGAGTAATTCCAAGGACTTGAAAGAGTAGGGACAGGTCCGGAGAATCTGAAATTTAATGTCTCAATTTGCTTTTCCTCGTTTTCTCTTTTTACCCATCTGTGTGACTGTGTTTATGCATGTTTGTACACTTGTGTGTAATTTTTAATTTTTCCTTTGTTTTCTGCCTTTGGTTTTGAGATTCCAAAACAAAGTTCTAAAGTTACTATTATTGTGTAAAGTTTGACATTGGCAGTCTGAAATTTTGGAGAAAAGACACTCTTTTTCTACTTGCAAGGCGATAGCAAGGTTTGAAGGGTTTTTGCCTTTCCCTTAGTCGTATCTCTGATCCATCCATGGTCTCTAAGATGATCCCTTTTATGGTTTGAAGACAGACCCGTGCTGGCAAGACAGTTACCTAGTTATCAAATGTGGTGAGGCCTTGTCCTCCTTATAATGTTATGAGTTCAGGATAAGCCACCAAATCAAAGCACTGTGGATGATATTCTTATTTCTTGCTTAAATTCTTCTCATCCATGCACTTCCCATGCCACTATTAAGGAAAGTCTGGAAGAGAGGGGAGGTGCAGCATGAAGAGCTGGGTAGGGACATAAAAGAATCTTGGAGAATATTTGCCTGGTGTCAGTTTGCAGAATGACTGAAAGCAGTGGAGAGTGGTGGTGAGGACACAGTACCTGTCTTGTGGGTTCTCCTTTAGAAGGCTGTTGCAAACCTGGATTAGCTTAGTGACAACATGAATGGAAAACAGGAGAGCTAATTTTTTAAGCCAGAAATGATTGACCTCAGTATTAGATTAGATGGAGGGACTGAAAGAGAAGGAGTGAAAGATGATGCTTCTGTTTTTGACTTTGGAGAAAGTAGTTCCCAATCAAGGAGAGGAAGAGTTTACTAAGAAGTAATTTATTAAGTGTCCACTCTACATTAATATTGTGCTCAGGCATCGGGGGCACACACAAAAAAATGAAAGCCCTGTTTTCTGCCACAAGTCAGCCATACTGTAGTTTGAGATAGTGAAACAATCTGTTACAAGACAGTATAGACTAAAATGACAATAATAATAGCAGTTTCTATTTATCGAAGTTAGTTGTGAGATGGGTCCATTGCTAAGCACTTTCTATTGTTTTTGTCATATTCTCCATACAGACCTAGGAGAGTAATGTGATATAAAACTGAATTTTGATAAAAAACAATAACTTTTATGGAGTACTTACTAAGGGCTAGGGGCTGCGTTAAGAGCTTCATAGAGATGCTCATCCCTCTGAGATTGGCACTACAGTGACTCACAGATTGCAGAGAAAATGAGGCTTTGAGACTAGTTCTATGTCCAAGTTACACAGTTAACAAGCTTCTAATAAGGGCTGGGACACAAATCTGGGTCTGCCTAATTCTAAAGCCAAAGTTGTTAATACACAATGCAATGCTAAATTATCTGGATCAAAAAGAAATATCCCTATAGTCCTAAAATACAGGCGTTTAAGATTTTATAAAAACATAATCAAAAGCTCTGGCAGAACGAGTATTCACATAAAATCGCCGTTTACTTATGGCCAAGCCCTATTAATGAGAGCTTCATATCTTCCATTTCCTGTGTTCTGTTGACTCACTTTATTATTTCTAAATGGGCACAATTAATTGCGAGGAAGACTTTCATGTGCTCATGCTACCTATGAAAATGCTGTAAAGATTCCCCATTCACTACAAAGTGTAGACTGTGCTATTGAAAGTAAAGTACTGTCAAGATAAATCAGGGAAAAACCCCTCAGAACCGAACGCTGTGTTGGAGAGTATCTTTAAAAGCTTATGCTTAAGAGGTATTCCCTTGGAATGCTTTAAAGAAACACTAGTTGTTTAAAGGGCTTCAGCCACCCTCTGCAATCTTAAGCATCAAAATGCTCACAGCTGGCTAGAAGAGGGTAACAAAGCAGTGCAGTGTGGTCTCATTTCAAATCCATAGGCTCTGTGGGTTTCTGAGTTTCCCTTTTGTGTATGACATAGAGTAAACTTTCAAGAGAGTTAATATAAATCCTTACATTCTCATTCACCATCTACATGAATGATTGTGGATAAATAGTCCCATATGCAAAAGGCTCTTGTGTGAGTTCAGTTCAGAGCCTACCAACAGCTCCACTCAGTTTTGGGGTTTCCAATCCATTCTTAAATTGTTTAATTCCAAAGGCAAATCTTTTAATGTCACCCTCCTGTCTCCTTCTCTTTCCAAGCAAACTGTGCTACAAAAGCAAAGGCCTCCCTTGGCCTTGTTTACTTAGAGTGCAAACCCTATTCAACCCAGTGATGTCAGATTAAAGGAAGAAAGGGGAGAGAAATCAAAGCCTTAAACTGCACATAAAAGGCAATCGCTGGCAACCAATCTGTTCAACTTCCAACTATTTGCACTTTATGAATAAAGGTCAATCTGTTATTGGCACCCAAATGTTAATGTTCTTATGAGGGTTTAAGCTGCTTTAACAGCTGAATAAGTGAGAGTGAGCTATAGGGCCACACCTAATCATTCAGGTCCAGCTGGGACACGGGGGAGCATCTCAAAAAGGCAAGAGAGGCAGATAGTATGTGTATGAAGAGCTAGCAGAGGGGAGGTGGGCACACATTTAATGAGGGGTAAAAGATGAGATCATGTATAATACAGGAAACTCAAGACTAAATGTCCATGTGGCTTTTTTCTTATAACTTTTACATGCTGCTTGCTATATATGACAGCCAAGCCTGCCCTGGACCTGGACAGCCTTATATAATCAATTATCTTCTAATATGTATTTAATTTTTCTCTTTTAAAAACAATACCTCCAAATATTTCATAGCCCTTCAGTCACAGTATCCTCTGGATCAGTGGTAGACAGTACAGTAACGAGGCAAACCTCTGACTTCCTGCTTGTGAGAATGCCCTTCTCCTTTCCAGTCTACATCTGTACTTACGGACACAGTCACACTAGAGGTATGGAGTTTCTGAGTGAATAACAGTAGATATAGGACAAAAAACCAACTTGGTCGTGCTAATGGTAGTCATAAAAGCATCTGTTTTTCCTAACATGTTTTCTGGTGGTGGCTAGCATAGGGACAATTGAATTGTACAGATTTAATTTCTGCATTAGGCAGAAAATGAGTTAATACAAGCCAAATGCCAATTTTTTGTGCCCTCTAAATTAGTCCATTCCAACGGGATCAACACTTAGTAGAGGGCACATTTGGTTTTGTTCCTTCTATCTGTGAGGCAAACACATCTCAGAAGTTTCTGGGTCTGTTCCTAACTAAATGTCACATCGTCTCCATTGGCCTCCATTTCCTTATTAGTAAAATGACCGATTACCTTTAAAATCCCATCCAACTCTGCTGCCCTCTCTCAGCTGGTTTCTTCAACTATGTAGTAGAGATATGTTACCGTGAAGTTTAAGGAGTTTCTTTAAAAAGACCTTTTACCCCTAGCAAACTAATGCAGGAACAGAAAACCAAACACCGCATGTTCTCATTTATAAGTGGGGGCTGAACAATGAGAATACATGAACACAGGGAGGGGAACAACACACACTGGGGCCTGTAGGGGTAGGGGGCCCTGGGGGAGGGAGAGCATCAGGATAAATAGCTAATGCATGCAGGGCTTAATACCTTGGTGATGGGTTGATAGGTGCAGCAAACCACCATGGTGCATGTTTACCTATGTAGCAAACCTGCACATGTATCCTGGAACTTAAAATAAAATTTAAAAAAACTAAAATGTAATACTTAGGTAAGACATACTTATTACAAATAGGACTTTTATGAAAAATGGAGGGTATCCTTACAGCTAGACGTAGGAAGGGACATAGGGTTATTGCTTATCCCCACTTGTTGTAGTGTGAGCAGAAACAAGCTGTTCACATCCTCCTTAATTTTCCCCATCAAGCTTTTGCTGACACAATTCCTTCCACTTGGCTCATCCTTCCCCAATTCTAACCATCTGTGAATGTGCAACCCAGTTGAAATGACTATCTTTCCATCTCTTTTCTGTGATTACCCTTTATTCTGTGGCTTCACACATTCCTTGATGGATTATCATTGGTTCTGTTCATTTTTGTCTCCTTTAGAAGACAACAAATCCTTTGAAGTCTGGAACTGTGCCTTTATATCCCCTCCAGTGCCTAGAAAGTTCTAGATTGTGTGGAACGCAAGCAATATCTCTTTGTTAAACAGAATTCAAATAATACTTTTTCTTCCTGCCTTCCAAATAAGCTAATTTATTTTTAAAATAGGTAATACCTTCAAATGTTATAAATGTCATGTTACAAATTAACTCACAAAAAGTAATTCTTCTTCCCACCCCTTCTCCCTGTCTCTCATTTTTCCTCCAGGAAACAACTACTATTACTGGTTTCTTGTGTTATTCTTTTTAGTTTATTTATTTTTGAAATAGTCTTCCAGGATGTAGAAGGTAAAACTGAGACCATATCTAAAAGTATTTAAATGCTAAAGGAGGGAAAGTCTCACAAACTGGGAAGAATCATTCTCTATTCTTCCCATCATTCTGTGGCAGACAATACTTTTCCAGGGCAAACAACGGCTGCCTCCATTCAGGAACTGCAGGTTCTAGTGGAGTGAAAAGATGTTATTAGCAAGCTGTGTCTTGTTAGGCAAGACCTTTAACCTTGTTGTACCTATTGGGTTGATGTCTACCAAATCTCCTATCCCCATAGTTCTCTGATTCTTATCTGAAAAAGAGTCATTTCACAAAATCAGAGAATCAGCATTTGAGAAAATGAATTCGATACTAGCATTTTCAATTAGGAATTTAACCTTTGAGCTGGTGAAGTGGCTTTGCCAAATCAATCTATTTAGGAAATTAAACATAAAATTAGGCACATTTATTGCAAATTAAAGTGAAATGGAATTGAACATTTCTAACTGGCGCCAGAAAAGAGATGTCCCATGGAGATCATTGTGCCAACAAGGGAATGGGGCCAATCTCAAGTGCTTCGCGTTTCTTCTGGAGCTAGGAGCCTTATTTCTGCTTCTCAGTGGGCTTTGGGATAGGGGTAAGGCAGGGAGGGCTGTGAGATCTGTAGAACTCTGCTCAATCTCTTCTGTATATGTGTTGAGTCAGTCAAGGTCCTGGCAGGAAACAGGTCTCACACTCAAGCTAGGTAATCTGAAGAGAGTTTAATAATGGGCTATTTACAAATGGCTACACAGCATTTTCAAAAATAAAATGGGGAGATTCTAGTATCTTGAAGTTAGTAAATAGGAAACCACTATCACCCACTCTTTGGCTTGAAGGGGCAAGAAGGAGAAGAGGTATAGGAGGCTCTAGAGAAAGCAGCTACACAAGGAGGGCTCCTGATGAGAACTGAAGATTGCAACATCCAGCATCCACCCATCCTCCCTTGCCTGAACAACCCTAGCTCCTCCTTTAGGATTCCTCCAGGTATCTTCTCTGCTGGGAGAGCCTTCCCTGAGCTCACTGGTCTGGGCTGAGTACAGAGTTTAGTTGTCAATGTAAGAAATATGTGAATCTTCCTATCCTAGCACAAATCACACTGTTTTGTATAATAATTGATTCTTTACTTTTCTGTCTCTCTCGCATGTCTGTGTGCTTCTTGAGGACCCAGAATCTATCTTATTGGGCTTTTTTCTTCATAGTATCCAATCAAATGCTTGTGGAGTGATGGGAAGGAAGGAAAGGACTAGTTCTGTCTCATCTCATAGTGCTTTCGTGTTATTACCACTGGGGGACGTGGGCTACAGCTACAGGCAATTCTCTGAGTGCCTAGAGAGTTTTGCTCTGTATCTCCTGTCTAGGATTAGCCCTGAGGAGATCACCAGCTAAATGTGAAAGAAAGTTTGCTCAGAATTTTCATCATAGCATTGTTTAGGAAAAAAAATTAAAAGCACTAAACCTGATGAGGAAGATACACGAAAAGATATTTGTGATATATTGCTGTGTGAAAAAGCATCTTACCTACTAATAAGAGCACTATGATCATATTTTTGTAAGGTATATGCATAGTTATGTGAATTTGGACAAATTATTAATAATTACCCTCTTCACGCCTCACTTTCCTCATGTGTAAGCTATATCTACCTCAGAGGGTTGTTCTGAGGAGTAAATGCACAGTATACAAGATAGCTCGTACATGGTTAAGAACTCAGTATGTGTTCCCTCTTATTATATTACTACTATTAATCTTATCTACATGCACAGAAAGATATATGAAGGAAAGTTCGCAAAATATTTCCACTAATTATTGTTATGCACTTTACTTTCTTCTTTGTACATTGCTGTGTTACTTGAAATTTTTTCACAATAATCATCTATCAATTTTGCAACAACACTAGCTACTAGAAAAAGAAGAACTCTTGTTTTAATTCCTCCACTGCCACTTGTTAACTTTGTGTCTTTGGGGAAGTAACTGGACACCTCTGTACCTTATTTCCCTCATCTATAAAATAAGTATTCATTTCTTTTCTATCTCTGAAGATTTTGCTACAGATGAAATGAGTTATTGGATTTGTACATGTTTTTAGAAACCATCAAAGTAATACACAAATATTAGATATTATGATTGTTAACTTAATTGGAATAATTTACTTGGATTTTTTTTCTACTTCTCATCCGGGTGTTTTGTGGGAGACAAGCCGCCTTTATGAAGAGGCCTTATGAAGCCCATCAGTGGTGGAATTGCTGGTAACACCAATGACCTGTTACCATCCTCATGATGAAACTGAGAATTCCTAGCCACCAAATGATTAACACGGCATACTATGTTCTGAGCTTACCTTTGCCCTGGTTTGTTTTCATTGCCTGAGATCATTCTTCTCCCTTCTGGACACGTGTCTCTCTCCTTTCAGTATGAGTTTTGTGTATTTCCATGCTTTGTTGCTGACTTGCCATATTAACTTAACAAGAGTGAGAGGTGAGCCTATTAGCACACTTTTGGTGAATTGGTAAAAGGATTTAGAGGGTGAATCACCACGCTGGTTCATGAGGTTGAACGGGCTTTGGGAGCCACTGGGGATTTGGTAATATTTACCGCAATTTCTGATGCATCATCTCTTTCCTCTTCACTCATGAAAAATGCAGACGCCTTCAGGGAGGAGGTACCAGTCGAGCTTGACAGCATTCTGGGAACACAAGGAGGGACCTGTAGTCAAAATGCACAAATCTGAAGGAGGCCTTTGTGCACAGAAGCTGTCCTGCCTGTAAATGTCCCCAGTCACCAGATTAGTGCCAATTTATTTTCCAGTGAAGACACCAGGGGTCTGGGGGTGGGGTGGAGTTTGCATGAGGGAGCTAAAAGGAAAAGGCATACTTAGCACTAACCACATGAGAGCCCCGCTCTGAAGTAACGGCCAAATGAGCGTCCACTGAGTGTCTGCTGATGTGCGTGTGCTGATGCCTCGTAAGTAGAACGGCGAGCACGTGTGCTTGGGTGAATATTAGTGTGATCAGGTTATGAATATTTCTTTTGTGTGACACATTTAAAATTGTAATTAAATTTTTTGTTCTAGCTGAGAAATAACATTTATTTTTTTAACCATGAAAAACAAGTTTATCATAGGAAATGATGGATAAGTTTGAGTGTATTTCACTGCCTCCTCCTCCCTCTCCCCCCACCCTCCCCTCTGCCCCTTCACCCCCACTCCCTAGTCTTGACAACATGTTTTAGCACACATTGGGCTCTCGATGTGTTCAGGATTTAAGGCCTCCCTGAGAACCAGAAGGAGTACATTTACTCTTTCCTTTCCCACTCTTTGGAAGGTTTCAGTCCAAGCTTATAAAAGTCATTTCCATTTTCAAAAGCAGAGTTGGTAAAACACTTTGGAAACTTTCCCTGCACCCCCATCCCCTCCCACCCCACTCCATCTTCTTGTTCGAGAAATGCAAATCTAAAGCCAATCCTATTTTATGTTAAAAAGTGAAAAACATTTCAATGTATTCTTGTCTTGTGTGACTGGCTGAGAGCCTCTAAATCCCTACCATTTACCAAATTAAACTAATTGAAAGTGCTTCCAAAAGCCACATCTGTAGGCTGACGTTTGTCCCTGCCTTTCACTTTGGGCTCGGGAAACTGTTCTCCATTCCATTGATCCCTGAATAGTCATGCCTGTCAGGAAGCCACATCAGCCATTATCATTCTAATTTTACTGCCTTTCTTGGTCCCTAATCTAATTTGCAATGATGCTTAAGCATTTCGCAAGGCCATAGCACTTTCTTCAGAATTTCAACAAGAGCATTAAACCCCCAATTTACATTAATGAAGTGCACATTTAATTAGGGGAGAGGGTAAATGGAGGGCTCTTCAGGAGCAGTTTGTGTGATATGATAGGCACTCGAAAAGGAAAGGAGATATATCTGATAAAAGACTTGCCATCCATCAGATGGCTTGATTTCTTTCCCTCACCCCCCTAGGATTTTCCCAGCCTCATCTTCCTTCTCATTTCCACCCTTCCATCAACTAACTCTACCTCTCTAAAATTTGCTCCAAAGCCATGACAATAAAATTATGAAAGCAGACCTGTCAACAAGGGAGGGCCGGGCATAGAACTATTTAAGAGGATCGTATGGTTTTCAGTTCCCCTGCTGCCCCCCAAAGGGAAGATTAACTTGTTAACATAGGAAACCATCGCCAGTCTCCCTGTTTAATGAATGCATTAAGCACACAGGCTGAGCGGCACAGAGCTACACAAACTTGGCTTGCTGTTGCGAACAGGGTGGGCAGGGGAAGGGCCAGGGATGAATTTCTGGTCATAGATCCTATGCAATGAATTCATTACCACATATTATCTGAGATGCAGTGATGTCATGCCATTAAGTCACTGCCATAGGCTCTGCTGGGCAAGGCTTCTGACGCAAAGGAGGTATGCGTGTGTGTATGTGTGTGTATGTGTGTGTGTGTGTGTGTCCACATGCATATTTATCTAGATACAGAAATATTTTTCCTCCCTTTAGCCTTTTGAATATGAATTCTAGCTATGTATGCTTTTCTTTTGTTCTGGGGCTACCTGTTTTCTTTCTTACTTCATGAGGTGTAAGGGTTGGGGCAAGGCTTACATATAGGTTTGAATTTTGGAACCTTGATTTCCTTCCTTCAAGTTCTCCTTCTCCTTCATCTGTTATTTAATGATGATGATGTTGATAACAGTACCAACTCTCTCAAAAATATAGTGATGTAAGTACAACAAAAGCAACTCAATAACGGAATGCAGTTTCATGCTTAACATTTTTGCAAAGTTGATATTTTGGAGCTAAAAATAAAAGCATTTGTTCACAAAAGAATCTTGTTTGCATGTCCCTCAAGTATAAAAGTTACATTTTGTGGAAAAAAGTATGTATTCTACTAGTTCACTAACACCAGCTAGACGTTAATATGTAGTTTAATACATTTTCTGTCTTCCCACTACCTTATGAAGATACTGGATAACAGTTTCCTGGTCTTTGGGATAAGCACCATTTTCAAGCACATACAATTGGAAATCAGTAGGAAATCACCTCTCTTCCAATTACATAGCCCATGGTTATTCAGTATGGCTCTGAGTAGCAGGAAAGAAGCCCCTAAAATTAATTATCTACTTGTACCTTGAACCTGAGCAAAGAAAACTAAAGGTGGCACCACAAGGACAGGGGAAAACAATGGAAAATTGATGAAAAGTAAAAGAGGTAAATAATATGAGGGCATTAGATAGTAAACAGGAATTTGAAGAAAAAATGCAAGGGAACAAAAAAATTAAGGAGTGAGGTAAGAATATCACTTTTACATCCTGAATCTTGGGGTTCTTCGTGGTTAGATCTGGGTCAGCTGTGTGATGTTGGGCAAGTTACTTTACCTGTTTAATATTTGGCTTTCTTATTTGCAAAATGAAGATAATAACGGCACTTTATAAGATTGTTCTGAAGATTACATAAAATACTGCACATGAAGGGTTTACTGCCTGGCATCTAATAAACAATAAATGAAAAAAAGAGAGAACATAGTAAGTATTCAATAAATGTTATTAGAGAAGAAAGGAAACACAGATACATTACATGAGTGAAAACCCTGAGAAGGATCGAGAAAGTTATGAAAGAGAATACATACTTAAATGAGAAGTGACAGGGGTGAAAGAACAAATCCCATTTAGATAATAAACAATGTTAAGTGTGTGACCTTCTGTCTTTTCTATGGATGTGTCCAACAGAGAAAGAGAAGGCTGTTAAAGACCATGTCAGAGAAGGAGAAAATAAACTAGGTGGATGATACATTTAAAAATCTGCATTCTAGGCTGTTAGAATGTACCTTTCCCACTTTTCCACAGTGGAAATTGATTTTTAAAAAATGCAAATAGGGAAGTTTTGCCTATGTCTGGGATTAGAGGTGTGCCTTTGTTTTCCATGTAAAGCACAATGGGTATCTCTCTGAAAATGACAGTACCAGACTCCTTTTCCTCCTCGTCTTCCTCTACCATCCATGGTGGATATTTTAAAGACATCTCTTTCTCCAATTGTCTTCCCAGAGACAATCACCGTTGCAAGATATTTTAGACTTCTTTAGAGATATCTATGTATATATGTGAGACTCAGGTTTTAAATTTTGTTATTTAATCCCTTCTGTCATGCCCAAGCCTGGAGGAAAGTCATGTCAAATGTCAGAACATTCTATTTTTTCCCCCTAGTTATAGAAGTAATACTTGATCATTATTAAAAAATTAGGAACAATGCAAAATTCTATGAAGTCAGGTTTAGGAAGTTTGTAGTTTACAAACTAAATGTGAAAACATTAGCCATGAGGAATATGCAGAGGGACAATTTCGTTGCTGTGGACTGGTACAGATGTGCTGAGTATTTGGAAGTGATTAGTGATCTGACATCCACTGACATCTTTAGTTCTCATTCCCAAATGTGAGTACTCAATGCTGTGAAAGACAGGTAGCTGAGAGTATAACAGACAGTAGGCTAAGAATTGGCATTTGTCATGTTGGCATTTGGTACAGAACTTGCTGAGGCACCTATTGGCCCAGTGGCTTCCTGGAGCCAGAGCAGACTCCATTTGTTGCCCAGGAAAGGCCTCATTCAGGGCCTTCATCTACAATTACAACATTCATTCCTCATCTCAAAGGTGAAAGGGCTGCTGTATCCTGGTGGGGACTAATTCCTAATGAAACGGGTGATGGTTTTGTATTTGTGTATTTGCACAGCAGATGGACTGTGACTATTTCTCAAGTAAAAGAAACTTGGTGCAGGCCGAAGGGTGTACAGCCAAGACTTGCTCTGAGGACGATGAGGCTGTTCATGGAGAGGGCTGAGCGTGGCCCTTATATAGTATTGCCAGGTCTCTACCAATAAACGCCAGCAAGGATTGCCATGACCTGGACTTGGAAGCTGTCTCAGCCTATAGCACATGTACAAAAACATGTGAACACACACAAAAAGTTGACTTTCAGTCATGATTTTTCACAATGTACTCAAAGCCTGTCAAAATAGGTGACATTGATTTTTCATGTAATTATACAATTTTTCCAATCCTCTTACCCAGTTTAATTAGGAAAGGGTAGACGGCAAATAGAACGTGTGCTAAGCAATTTCCTTTGTAGGATTTGGTTAAGAATATCTAAGTCATATTTGCCCTCTCTCTAAATATACTGCTTAATTGGTTGTGAGAAGTGGGAACTTGAGATCCTCAGTGAAGAACCTAAATTGGTTCTCTTGTTGACAAGAGCCTGTATATAAAACAGACAGGAGAGGAACTGAAAAGATGACAACAGTTTAAGCACACAGGAATCTTTCTAACACTGGTGCTTAGGAAGAAAACCCATTGTTGCCCATCTATCTCAAAGCTCCTGGAAATTGGCCAGATCCTGGTCTTTTGAGAAATAAACAACCACCATCACAACAATTTTCACTGTACCCTATAGCCTGAGGTAGGTAGCATTTGCCATATGCCATAGATGGAGTAACTAGGGGCACAAGAGATTCAGCAGTTGTCTGAAATCTCACAACAAGTTGAAAATAGATCCCTAGCGGCAGCCAAGTTTCTTGCCCTGAAAGTGAAGAGAGAGACCTAAAAAATGAGATTAGATTTGAAAGAGCATCTATAGTTTCCAGGGGCTTATCTGAACTATGTTTCTCCTGTGACCCTTTTTGAGTTTACCCATCATAAGTAATAGCATGACCTGTTCTTCAAGTCATTCAAAAATGCATTTGTTCTCCATAATAGAGAGAGAAACTCCAGCCAAATTATATTCTAATGTATCATAGCCTTGAACCCAGGGACCATTTTGCATTGCTGACTAGGTGGCTGCTGAATACATTATTATTCCAACATGGTTTGAGTCAGCCTTGCAAAGAGGCAGAAGTTCCCAGATTGTCTCTAATATTGTTATTATTCTTTTTTTTGCAGCGTTAGATGGGCAGGGTAAAAAGGAGGACAAGAATGAATACTTGGGTATAATCTGCTCTTGCTGTTGGGTAGGTATTAGCAGCCCCATTAGACCTCATTTCTGCAGGAGTAGATCAAATGAGTGTATCTCTGACAGAATTTCCATGCTCCCAGCTGAAGCAGGTATAGCTGGGTGGAGGAAGGCCAAAGAAACTCAAGAAGGTAAGTATTTTAAATGGGTGATGCTGAATTTTCAAGTTTCCTCCTGGCCTGAAGAAGTTGTCAGTTATCTACCCAATGGCTTAGACATGGAGAAAAGAGACCACAATGCCTGATACTCCAGGTCCTTTTTTAATATGGAGGAAAAACTGAAAATCATTCTTTCATTTTAATTTAAAAGTATGAACTCAGATTCTTAGAAGAGGCAAACCAAGGAAAGCGTAAAACGACTTACTGATAAGAAATGTCTTCTGCCACAGAGCTGGTTGGAGCTAGTCAGTAACCAAAGCCAACACAGGAAGTAATAAATATAGCATTGTAGCTAACCATGCCTTGCTAAATCACCTATCACCATAACATCTAGACCCTTTGCCACTGAATCTACCTTAACTAGACTCCAGACACTGCAGTACTAACGTGGTGTACTGAATCATACCATAGTGCCTGCACAGAGGGAGCATTTCTTCCTAAATACCCTTTTAGTACCATGGGCGACTAAGGCAGGGGGAGAATGGAGCCCAATATGCTATTGGACAGAGGCCTCACTTAATTCCATGCCAACTTGGTGATGCCACTGTCTGAGATACTTGAATCCCTCAGGCTAGGTCCAGGAACAATTTTCAAACATGAGAAGAGAGCTTGGCAGGCACAGGGAAAATGGTTTTCTTTCCCCAAGGCCTGAATTGCTGGATTGGGTATTTACACTGCCTGGGTTTGTCAGATGATCACTTCATTTTTCTTTTTAGGCCATTTTAGCTGTGCACATTCTGCCTGTGTGCAATTAAAAGGAAAATCTGTTTCTCCACCAATGCTGTTACTGCTAACTTTTCTCTTTACATGTAAATTTGGCCCCTTGGGGCCTTGTGTATTCATGAAAAGGTTTATGTCAATTTGCTAGGGAAAAATGTCAGATCTACATTCAAGAACCTGGGAAACATTGGAAATTCACTTTTCCCATGAAAAGTAATAGTTCATTACAGACCAGTTGGGAAAGGAAGAGCATTGTATCTGCACGAGGGGTTATAGATTGGCTAAAAAGAAGTAACTGGAAGGAACAAGAGAAATTATAAGGTGTTTCTTTTATTTCTGTTTCTTATTTTCAAGCCATCCTGTTCATGTTGCAAAGGCAATATAGTGGAAAGATCACCCAACTAGGAGATTGGAGACCTTCATTTGAATCTTGATCCTGACACTAACTTGCTGGATGACTTTGAACTAGCTACTTAACTATTCAGGGTTTCCTCCTACCTAATGTTGGAGAGTTGAACTTGATGCTGTCTAGAAAGTCCCTCCTAGGTCAAATATTTGGTAGTTCATCTGAGTCTTTTCTGTCTTGTGGCTCTAATCCACACCTGAGTGGAGCCATTCATTTGATCGCTTCCCTTTTTCATCCATTCATACCACGAACAGTTGTTAGGTCCTTTCTCTTTGGTTCCTATTTTTTAAAGTGGTCCAAACCCACTGTCTTTATCTTCTTAAGGCTTCTGAGTGCCTTAGCCTTTCTTAGTGGCTACAATGCTTCTATGAAGCTCCTGAACTTTCTCTCTACAAGAGTGAATGGCTTTTTTTCATCTTTTCTCAGCTTCCTCTGAGGCTGGTGCCTTTGACATGGTTGACCTTGTACTTCAAGATACTTCTTTCTCTCCCTGACTCCCTCTGTAATACTCACAATACCAACTCTTCCTTCATCTCTAGTTGCTTTTTCTAGAAGATCTAGTTGCAGTCTTTCTCTGGGCTTTAGAATCATCCAGTCAGCCATGGCCTGGATTTTTCCTGTTGTATATTTCACCAAACACCCACAATCGGCAAGGGTGAGCCACATTTATCTCCTTGCTTCTGAAACCAATGCCTTGAAATGACATCTGATTCCTATTAAAAGTGCCCGATTCTCTTAATCACCAAGACCAGAATTCTTGGTCTTTTAAAATTATTTTCTCCTCCTTACCATAGCATATCTAAAAAATCATCAGATTCTTCAGATTTCACCAGCAAATTGACACTCATATGCCCCCTTCTTTTCCATGTATATTTCCCCATCGTTTCCTCTGATTTAGTCAGTCAGTAAAAATTTACTGATTCCTGGGTGAAAGGTACTGGCTTACAGGCTGTGAGAGAAGCGAAGATGTGGAAGATATGATATTTCCCTTTGAATAGTAACAATCCAAAAGAAGTTTCATTTATTAGTTACAAATTATAATTAATTAAAAAGAAAAGTAGAAAGTAAAAGTAAAAAAATTAGAAGGTAATTTAATTACAAAGAAAAGTAGAAAGATATAGGTGACAAAAGAGCGGAAAATACAATATTTGGGAGTTTGTGATAGCTGCAAAATATATCTTTGCCAATTTTAATTCATCTCAAATTCCAGCTATTTTATATTTCCAAATGGTTCTTTCTTGTTGGTCTAAATTACATTTGTAGTTCTCATTTCTTTCTTTCTCCTCTGTGTTTCAGGTAAGGCAGTTCCTCTCTGATGCCCTGCTCTCAGCATTTGTATTCTCTGGCAGCTCTTCAGGTAGTTGAAGTCTCTTATGACGTTTTCATTTTTCCTTTTTGGTAGCTTTGCAATCCTTATTGTAGAAGCATTATATACTTTCTGCCTGGATAGGGGAACTGTAGTATACTCCCAGATCAATATCACTTTTATTTCATTCTCCATTTATTCTCACCTAGGTACTATACTCAATCAACAAACAGTTTACACACCTATTATTTGCTCTGTGGTAACAGTTGGATATAGAATGTTGACTGGGACTTGCTTCTGTCCTCAAAGTTATCATATGTTAGTAACAAAGTTAGACACATAAATAATTTTAACTTATTATGATAACATGCTACGATAACTCTTGTTAACATTTATTGAGAATTAAGTATGTCTCAGGCACTGTTCTATATTTCTTACATATATTAATTCATTTAATCCCCACTAAATATAGGAGATCAATACTGCTGTTATCCCTATTTCACAGATGAGGAAGCTGAGACACAATCACGGAAGAGCAAGATTTAAAAGCCGGCAGTCTGACTCCTGATCTCTCACTCATCCACTACTGTAGACAGCCTTCTCTGTGTTTCATTAGCACATAACAAGAATTCATGCTATCGGAGTACAAAGCAGGGTTTGTAATATCAATAAAAGAGACAGTTTCATAGTGTTTTAGCTGAGTCTTGAGGAAAAAAGTAGAGCTTTAGTGAAGGAAGAAAGAAAGGCACTACATGCTGATTGTATGTTTGAAGGGGCTGCTATTAAGAGGGTCTAATAGGTAAAGATGCTGTTGTGGAAGATGAATCTGGGATGGACTAAGGATGGAACACTATCATTTAAAGAATGGAGGAAGAAAAGCAGTTGTGGAGAGTGAGAAAGAGTAGAGATAAAGCAGAAAAAATCCTAGAGGGTTTAGTATCATGACCAGGAACTAGGCATTTCAAAAAGGAAGAAACGATCAACAGTGATGAATGAGAAGAGCTGGAAGGAATGTAGATGGAGAAAAGCCTAGAGATTTGTTACCTAGGACGCTAGTAATGACCTCAGAGAATGCAGAATGGTAGAGGTGGAAGCAAAACTCAGAGGATTATTGAAAAAAATGAGAAAAGTAGAAAAGTGGAAGCAGGAAGTGCAGACATTTCCTATACCAATGTAGACATATTTGTGTTTATATACATACACATATTCATGTGTATTCCTAGTTTCAATAATGCACAATGTTGAGGTTAACCTTAAAAAAAGATTAATTTAGCAAAAGATAGAAAAGCAGATCTGAAAAAAGAATGTATTCCTTGCCATTATAGACTATGCTTAATAAGTAATACTTAGTTTAGTAGATTGTAGCTTGTGACAACATGAGAAGTGCATCCAGTAGATTCATAGTAGTTCTTACTGGGGTACCTGCTTATATTGTTGCTAGCAAACTATTTGGGCATGTTATTTTTGTATCTGGACTAGTTCCTTATCTGCCAAGAACTAAATGATTAAGTCCCATCTAACATTTTAGGATGCTCTGATCTCCTTTTGACTTATAGAAATCACCAAAGTTAGACAGCTAATGACCACTCTTTTTAATATTTCCTCCTTCATGACATGGGAAATGATTTTTAACGCCACTTTAGCCCAATAATTCAGACATCTCACATTGTATATGCACGTGTGTGTTCATTTCAGTGCTATTCACAACAGCAAAAACACAGAGAAAACTTAGGTGCCCCTCAGTGGTGGACTGGATAAAGAAAATGTGGGACCTGTACACCATGGTATACTATGCAGCCATAAAAAAGAATGAAATCATGCCCTTTGCAGCAACATGGATGCAGCTGGAAGCCATTATCCTAGGTGAACTAACTCAGAAAATCAAATACTGCATATTCTCACTTTTAAGTGGGAGATAAACATTGGGTACTCATGGATATAAAGTTAAAAACAATAGACACTGGGGTCTAGTAGAGGGTGGAGGGTGGGAGACCAGTAACGGTCGAAAAACTACCTGTTGGGTACTATGCTCATTACTTGGGTGACAGGATCATCTATATACCCCAAACTTCAGCATCACACAATATACCCGTGTAATAAACCTGCACTTGTACCCACCGAATCTAAAAGTCAAAATTATGTTTTAAAAAAGAAAATATCTCGTTTAAATCTTTAATCCATCTTGAATTGATTTTTGTATAAGGTGTAAGGAAGGGATCCAGTTTCAGCTTTCGACATATGGCTAGCCAGTTTTCCCAGCACCATTTATTAAATAGGGAATCCTTTCCCCATTGCTTGTTTTTCTCAGGTTTGTCAAAGATCAGATAGTTGTAGGTATGCGGCGTTATTTCTGAGGACTCTGTTCTGTTCCATTGATCTATATCTCTGTTTTGGTACCAGTACCATGCTGTTTTGGTTACTGTAGCCTTGTAGTATAGTTTGAAGTCAGGTAGTGTGATGCCTCCAGCTTTGTTCTTTTGGCTTAGGATTGACTTGGCAATGCAGGCTCTTTTTTGGTTCCATATGAACTTTAAAGTAGTTTTTTCCAATTCTGTGAAGAAAGTCATTGGTAGCTTGATGGGGATGGCATTGAATCTGTAAATTAGCTTGGGCAGTATGGCCATTTTCACGATATTGATTCTTCCTACCCATGAGCATGGAATGTTCTTCCATTTGTTTGTATCCTCTTTTATTTCCTTGAGCAGTGGTTTGTAGTTCTCCTTGAAGAGGTCCTTCACATCCCTTGTAAGTTGGATTCCTAGGTATTTTATTCTCTTTGAAGCAATTGTGAATGGGAGTTCACTCATGATTTGGCTCTCTGTTTGTCTGTTGTTGGTGTATAAGAATGCTTGTGATTTTTGTACATTGATTTTGTATCCTGAGACTTTGCTGAAGTTGCTTATCAGCTTAAGGAGATTTTGGGCTGAGACGATGGGGTTTTCTAGATAAACAATCATGTCGTCTGCAAACAGGGACAATTTGACTTCCTCTTTTCATGCACACGTATGTTTATTGCGGCATTATTCACAATAGCAAAGACTTGGAACCAACCCAAATGTCCAACAATGATAGACTGGATTAAGAAAATGTGGCACATATACACCATGGAATACTATGCAGCCATAAAAAATGATGAGTTCATGTCCTTTGTAGGGACATGGATGAAATTGGAAACCATCATTCTCAGTAAACTATCGCAAGAACAAAAAACCAAACACCGCATATTCTCACTCATAGGTGGGAATTGAACAATGAGATCACATGGACATAGGAAGGGGAATATCACACTCTGGGGACTGTGGTGGGGTGAGGGGAGGGGAGAGGGATAGCATTGGGAGATATACCTAATGCTAGATGACGAATTAGTGGGTGCAGCGCACCAGCATGGCACATGTATACATATGTAACTAGCCTGCACAATGTGCACATGTACCCTAAAACTTAAAGTCTAAAAAAAAAAAAAAGAAAAAGATAATTGTAATAAGTCTAAAAAATAAATAAATAAATAAATAAATAAAAAGAAAATATCTCAGAGTCTTGTCTTCTAGATTTTCTTCATTTCAACAGTTTGCCTTCTATTCTTTTTCAGTTGCTTAGATTTAAACTTCCTCAGAGTCTCAGTGAAAAGGATGAGTTTATTCAGCTGGAAGAATTGAACCTTGAAAGTATACCCTGTAACCTTAAGTTTTAAAACACTGGGTTACAAATAAGAATATAAAGTTTTATTCATCTCTAAACATACTAGCAAAGCAACTGATCTTTTAAACAGAAAATTGTCAATCACTAAGGAGGCTACCAAAAATAGAAATATTTAAACATTGTAATCAGACACCTCTAGTGATTTGTGAATATCTGGAAGTCCTACTGAACCATCAGCTATTTGACATTATGTAGAGTTAGCTTGAGTCTAGGTGACTTGTTCCTTGGAAAGGCTTAGTTAGCACGGACCTGAAGTACTTCTAGTGTGAATTCTATCCTAATGTCTTTAAGAGCATTGGGTGGAAAAGAGATGTACCAACACACACAATGTTCTGCACATGGAGTCATTAATGAATAAATTGGCTGAAGCACCTAGAAAGGTTTCAAAATGCCCAATAGCATCTTACTCAAGGAAATTTGTTTCCTCGATGGAAAGCATGCCAAAAACAAAAAACAAAAAACAAAAACAAACAAACAAAAAAACTAGTAGAACAAACAAGTGGAGAAAATAGGAAAGCGGAGAATAGCAGAAACCTTGAGTCCCTTTATGTTCCTTAAAAAGTTTTTGATTATTTTTGTTTTAATTCATTCAGCAAGTATTTATGGAGTGCCATCTGTATGCTATGATAAGCTCTAGGGTTACATTAATAGATAAAACAGCCCCCTACCCCTATCAAAAAAAAATCCCTACTCTCATTAGCTTCTTTTAAATTTATACCATTGTTTAATGGGAATGAGCCCAGTTGAATTTTTTCAGTAACATATTTTAAAATAAGCTTTATTTTCAAAAACAATTTTAGATTTACAAAAAAATTGAAAAGATAGTTCAGAGAGTTCTCATACACTCCACATAGTTTTCCCTATTGTTATCTTTCATTAGGATATATTTGCCACAATTAATGTGTCAATATTGGTACATTATTTTTAACTAACACCTATAGTTTATTTATGTTTTTTATATTTTTCATTTGTGTCTTTTTTTCTGTTCCAGGCTACCAGCCAATCCAGAATACCACATTACATTTAGTAATCAGGTTTCTATCACTTCTTAGGCACTTTATACAAGTCATTTCATTTAGTCCTAACGAGAACCTTGTAAGGTTAGTACTACTATTGCCTCATTTAATATATGAGAAAATCGAGGGTTGGAGAAGTTAACTTGCCTAAAATTATGCTTAGTTATATTGTGAAGCTGAAATAAAAACTCAAGTTGTCTCACCTTCAACTCCTATGCATACTCTTCCACTGTACCACCCTGAGTCTTAATACTTTTTTTGTTTCAGCAAAGCAACCACTCTATCTGAATTACTTTTTAAGTTTAGACCTTAGGGATGCTATTGTCTTAACACTAGTTGACAAAATTTAAAATCTTTTATTTACTAACGATATATATCCATTATTGAGAAAAATAAATAAGTCATGAAAGTCCTAAGCAAACACTTTTTAACTACCAACAGAGGTAAAAAAATTTTGTAAATAAAAAAATGTAATTTTATCCAATTTTGTTTTCATTTTGATTGTAATCTACACTTTATTTTTACTTTTTCACTTAAAAAGCTCATGACTATTTGATGTATATTTTTTCTTCCCTTTCTCTTTCATTAGCCTTTGCTGCCACATTGGTTTGGATCTTTATTGCTTTTTATAGGACAATTTAAAAATGCCTTTATTGATCTTTCCATTGTCTCTCCTTGACTGTTTCCTTTCATGTTACTTCCCTCCTCAAACAAAAACAAAAACCAAAAACCTGAGAAAGATAATTTGTGATCTGATCCCATCCTGCTTTTTCCACCCCATCCCTCACTTCCCACTGTGAGTGTACCCCAGCCATACTGGGTAATTTTTTGCTGATTGGATGTGCCATGTGCTCTCTCCTTTGTCAGAACCTTTGTTTATGCTCTTTCACCCAGGGAATGTATTTTCCTGCATCTCCACTAGTCAAAACTCCTTAAGATTTGGCTCAAAATCCACCTTGTCGTTGAAACTTCCCCTGGGTCCTCTAGCTCAGTTGTCTCTTTCCTGTCTCTGCTCTTAGGTACTTAACCCAGAGGAGATATTATGTGTTCTAGATTAAAGGTTCCTTGAGGGCTGTACTCCTGTCCATCATCTTTGTATCTTCTGGGCATTACTTTAGTGTATTGCTCAATGTTTGCCTAATACATGAAATAGATTGATGGATAGATGGATGGATAGGTAGGTAGATCAGTCAATTGATTGATTGACAAAGGGGGCACCAACAATGCGTTAAAAATGTGCTTAATGCTAAAATTCCACAATAATTATAATACTGTGACTCTGGGCTTCGCTGCATTTTTAAGGTGTGGGAAAATTAAACAAACCAAAGAGAATGCTCATAGCACTCAGGTAATTTTCCTGCGATTATTTCTAATTTTGGATAGAAAAAAAAATCTGGCTGGATTCTTAAGTTAGCATAAAAATGACTTGGATGTTATGACACAATAATGCCCAGAGACAGCGGGGAAATTAAAACATTCCATAATGGTTTTAAATGGAATTTAGATTTATGACTGAAAGTGTTGCACTGGAAGATACTAAAGGCATATTATGTCACTCTAATTTGGGTTTTGAGAATAATGGGGAGATGGCTGAGGAATTAAATACTAGAACAAAACAAAATAGAATATAACCACAAGAAGCTCATGCTGTTCCAAAGGAAAGCTTTTATCCAGCACAGAGCTGTATCGGATCTTGATTCAGTGAAGCTTAGGGCTCCTGTGGTGTTTTCCTCTTCAAAGCCCTGTGCAAACATGAACAAAGTTAATCTAATTAACTTATTAGCTTTTTAAGCTAGTGGTACCAATTAGTCACCTCATCAGACTCTGGCTTGGGTCTCATTGTGCAGTGCATAGCTATAAAGGGGCTTTCATCAAAACCCCCAGGAGTACAGCGCATAGCATTTGTGTGTGTTTTCAAGAGAATGGCAGAAAGAACCATGTGCAAGGCAATTATGGGGAATCCTCTCTGGGAAAACTTTAATCATAGTGACCATTCTCATCACCTTTTTCTAGAAAGGAAATCACATATTAGCTTTCATTCTGGAAGTGTGAACCCTTCCTTTCACCTGAGTCTGGAGAATAATTATAAATCTTAGACTTATATTCCTGGATGCCCATGGGGGAGAAAGCCTCATCAGCAACAGGGAATCATAGAAGGTCTGGCAGTTTGGGTGGTATTTTTTTAAAGGGGGAGAAAAGGGGATTCAAGCAGGGTGCAATGAGAATAGTGATCCCAAAATACAGCCCTGCAGGAAGACTTCCAGAGAAACAATGGGGAAGGAATAAATAAAAAGAAAGTTATAAATTCATCTATTTGCTCTTCCCTGACCCTTGCTTTCAGTCCTCTTCACTGCAACTACCCTGGGAAAGGCACAATACTTTCCCCTGTCACAATATTGAGAAAAATTGAAATGGGGAAGAAAGACCACCAGATGCTTTATTGTCTTAGACGTTTCCACATAATTAGCTGGGGATAAAGGGCCTCTGCATGGTTTCATTGCATTGAATGAACTTGGATATTGCTACACAGTAGTGTGTTTTATGATTCATGCTCAGTTATCCTGTGGCTTTTTGAAAACTGCCAGCTACTTTATCACTGCCGGCCAAGCCTGGGCCCACCACTTAAAATGCAGCAATGCAAAGTTAACTGTGCATGACAGATGTCCATGAAATTGTTTAACACACACATACACGCTCACACAGAGCACAAAGCTGGCTCTGGCCCCCTTTCGAGTCTTGCTGGCTTAGTGTCCTTATTAAACATAAATACAAACTATAGGGCTAGGAAAGAAAGAAAAATTCATGAAACAACTAAAAAGAGGGCACATTTTGGACTGTAGTTACATTGGATGCATTTAGAATTTCAAAAAGGCTCTTGAAAAAGTTAGAAATAATGAAGTCATGAGAAAAGCAAAGAACTGGTGTGTTTGGGGGTTAGTTTAGGAAACTGGGTATTAGAGGTCATCTTCTTTTCCCTCTGAACTGATATAACCAAAGCATTATTGTGTCTCCTCCCTTCAGTCTTCAGTCCTGTGTGCCATGGAAAGTGATTTCTTAGTGTGGTCCCTCATCTGTTTTATACCTTGACATCTTCTCTCTAATCCTCCCATTTCTTTTAAGTACTGTGTATCTTATATTTTGACTCCATTGCACATCCGCCCTCTTCACTCAACATGCCAGCTCCCTTGATCCCTTTGGCTTTTGCAGAAGGAAAATGCTTTTCCTACTCACTCTCTATTTTTGTAGAACAATTTTTATGTCATATTGCATTGTGAGTTTTGATGTAAGTGCCTGTCTCCCTTACCAGATTCAAAGCTCTTTGAGTGCTGAGGCTGTGACTTACTCATCATTGTATCAGGGTCAACATAGTAGCCAACATAAAGTAGATGCTCAACCAATGTATAGTGGACATCAAGGTCGACTGAGAGAAAATCAAGCCTGCCAGGGTAGCAGGGTGAATGCACACTTCCAGTAGTTCCCTTGAGTGAGGCTTCCTATGTCTTGGTTTCATACATTACTTTTTGGCAGTGACATGCTCTATTTTCCTGAAAACCCTGATGAATTACTTTTCAGAAGTTAAGGGATTAAAAGGGACAAGAAGTTGGTAAAGAGCATGGTGGGTTGGGTTGGAGATAAGTCTCAACATCAATCAGTCCTATCCCTGGCTGTTTGTGAAGAAATGCCCCATTTTTTTTTTTTTTTTTGGAAAAGAGTCCCCCTCTGTTGCCAGGCTGGAGTGTAGTGGTGTGATCTCGGCTCACTGCAACTTCCACCTCCCGTGTTCAAGCGATTCTCATGCCTCGGCCTCCTGAGTAGCTGGGATTACAGACGTGTACCACCACGCCCAGCTAATTTTTGTATTTTTAGTAGAGACGGGGTTTCACCATATTGACCAGGCTGGTCTCAAACTCCTGGCCTTATATGATCTGCCTGCCTCGGCAGGCACTTTGCCCACAAAGTGTAGCACCCCATTTTTGACAGTGGCACACAGTGCTTGTTTTACTCTTTCTCTCTCAAATCTTTCAGTCATTTACCACATCTTGGGGTGTGTATTAGTCAGCTTGGGCTGCCATAACAAAATACTACAGATAGGGTGGCTTAAACAACAGAAATTTATTTCTCACAGTTCTGGAGGCTGGAAGTTCAAGATAAATGTGTCACCAGGTTAGATTTCATTCCAAGACTTCTCCTCCTTGCATGAGGAGGTTGCCATTACCCTGTCTGTGTGCTCACATGACCCTTCTCTTTGACATTTAACGACAACCCAAAATTGCTCTTCTAAAAAAAGGCAAGAGGACCTGCTCATGGTGCTGGGATAGAAACATGGAAAAATATAAGTAGAGATATAATACACTATACAGAAGCTACATTCAGAATCTCTAGAACTTTTTGGAATAAATAAGCAAATACTCACCATAGAAATAAAATGAGAAAACATCCATGAAATTTCCACCGTGAGGATTCTGAGTTTTTGATATCCATTTTCCCTCCCTTTTTCCCCTTGACTTATGACATGAAGGAGAAATGCAACTTCCCTTCAGGCTGGCTGGCAGCCAGCAGTTAGACCCAGTTCAATCAGTGGGCTCTGGGTGATGGGACGAGTAACCCCAGCTCCCCTTCTTCCTGAAGCCTGTGTTTCAGAAATGCTTTGCAATGGAGTTTAGTCTTTTGTGCTCTGGCAGGCGAATCCAGAGTTTACAAAGAGCCTCTTGATAAATTGTGATACTCCTGTACCCAGGAATCATAACTTGGAGAGGAGGAGACTCATAGGCACCTTCTTCCAAATCCAAGAGGATAATTTTCACGTTTTTGTTGACATGTTTTCCTATAATTGTATATTGTTGTTCTTTATGAGAGGTTAATGTCCCCAAAAGGAGGATAATGTCCCCAAAAGGAGGATTGATGAATATGGGTTTTATCATGTTCTTTAAGTCTGGAGTAATTTAATTTACTTTTTAAAGTATTTTGTGGTATGTTTTTAAGATTGTGCACTAAGGGATTATTACTATTTTACATGTAATAAGAAACACCTCAGAGGAAAAAGAAAAACAAAAAGCCCTGAACTCTTTCTTTAACTTTCAAGACACCCCTTCCCTCAACTTAGTATATTCCTTATCATTATGAAGGGAGCCAAACTCTTTGACTCCTTGTAAAACTGTTTATCCCCCTTGGGGAACATAAAGTATCTCACAAGGGTACCAGTGAAATCTTGGGGGAAAGAAAAGAAAATGGGTGAGGGCCCCAAATGTGTGTGAGTTTGTGTTTATGTTATAAATATGTGCAAATTGCATGTGTGTCCTGGGAGGGACTGTGTATTGTGTGTGTGAATTGTGAGTGTATGTGGATTGTGTATACTTTGTGCATGTGTGGAGTGTGTGTGTTTGTGTGTGGGTTCTGGGAGTGTGTGTACTGTGTGTGTATGTGTGCTCGGTGTGAGTGTGAGGACTGGGTAAGTGTGGATTGTGTATGAGTGTGTGTGTGGGCTGCATATGGGTGTGGGTGTGTGAGCATGTGGGGTGTGTGTGTGTGTGTGTGTGTGTGTGTGTGTGGACTGTGGGTGGCCTGCTCAACATTTTGGTGGATGTTTAATTCCCACCCCTTTTACTACAACCCTGGTCAGACCACTTTTATGCCTGTGACAGCTTCATGAAGCACAAAACATGGAGCAATACATGGCATGAAATTGGCAACAAAGCCGAGCAAAAGGAGGAACAATTCTCTGGCAGGATGTGTTCACAATATGGCTGATTGGATCTGGAAGCAGATGCCAGCAGCGGGTATTGTCCTAGTGACTGAAAAGACATGACCCCTGAGAAACCGAAGACAAGGAGGCTCTCCTCCCGAACCAAGGGGGAGGGGAGAAGAGGTGAAACCAATGAATAAATCAGGCAATGAAAACCGGGGAGAAAAGAAAATGCTAAAGAGGACTTTTTATGGGGAAAAGGGGGCAGTTCAGTATGCAATCGCTCTCGCTCCCCAGCTAGCTGAACACTTTCTCAGACAATGGCTTTTTAACAGATGGGAGACCTAGTGAAAGAAGCCAACTTTAGCGCAGTGGAGAATCCCTGTTTGTTTAGTCTGCTGCTTGGGCAGGTGTCTGGAGAAAGGCGATCTAGCAGGTTAAGTGCTTCTGTGCCAGTTTAATATGGAGCAGCCAGGATATAAGAGGCGACTGGTTTTATTGGGGAGGACTGGGCTCATTAGAGTGGTTTCTTAAATTCTGAAGAAATAAAGCAACTGGAAGTTGCCTCCTGAAGTGCCAGCTCTTCCCCGCCCCCTTGCTGCTCACTCCCTCACCTCTCTCTCATCAGCCCTGAGAGTCAAAAAATCTGTTGAAGTGCTGTCCATCAAGTAAAGGAAGAACGAGGGATGGGAACATACCACAGCCTGCATTCTCAAACCACACATTGTATTTCCAAATACCTTTTAAACACATAAGGCAATGAAATGGCCTTAACAGTGAAATGTAATCTTATTTTCATCAAATGGGCTTTCTGGAATTTTACATGTAATAGAGAGGGCTTTGCATTGCCCAACAGATTCTGGAGCTCTTGAGATGTGGCCGCTACCCCTAGAAGTTCTTGGCTTGGCTTCTTGTACTGTCTAGCACTGGGAGTTGGCTTGAAGGCTGTGAGTGGGATACCTTGGAGCCGTGGCTGGGGCGTCTGTGGGTTCACTCTTCCAGCATAACAACTTTGCTCTTCCAGAGAGTCTCAAGAAGGTGAATGTGCTTTTTCAGAAATGAAAAAAACACCTGAAGAAGAAAAATGTGTGGGTGGGGAGCGGGTGTGTGTTTTGCTTTGTAAAGAGGAAGTGTTTCTCCTTCACTACAAGACATATATGTAATAGCCACCAAAAGAATTGCCAGATGAGGAAACAGGGCTTGGTTTCCAGCCTGAATTGTATTTTACCATGAAGAGTCACTAGAATGTGTTAAAGGGCAAAATGAAGAACTTGGGTTGTGTGGGTGGTGGAGATTTTCTCCCCTTTTGTTTGTGAGATGTGAGTTGTATGAAAGGAAAACACAGCCCCCCACCGATGTCCTTATCCCTTCCTACCAGATAATTCTCATGAAGAAGTATTTTATACACCAGCGTTGCCCAGGCTGGAGTGCAGGGCAATCATACCTCACTGCGGACTTCAACTCCTGGGCTCAAGCACTCCTCCGAGTAGCTGGGACTACAGGTGTGTGCCACCACATCCAGCTAATTTTTAAAGTTTTCATAGAGTTAGGATCTCGCTCTGTTGCCCAGACTTGTCTAAACTCCTGGCCTCAGTGATCCTCCCACCTTGGCCTCCTAAGGTTCTGGGGTTACAGGTGTGGGCCACTGTGCCTGGCCTTTCTAAGGCATTTTCAACTACTTTATGCCTAACTTAACAAAGTCCTTATCATGTGGACCAGTATTTGCCTCACTCTGGCATATGGTTCTCCAGAGTTGGAAGCATAACTCAAGCAGCTAAGGTCACAGGGCTCCAGGAGGCAGGGCTTAGCCAGTAGGTCAAGGGCCATTCATAAGACAAAGGCTACTTT